>NW_007245923.1:427230-430561 GCF_000164805.1 Carlito syrichta
GGGGGGGTCCTCCGGCCGCCCCAGCCCCACCCGCCGTCTCAGCTCCTCCAGCGGGAGGGATTCAGAAAACCCTGGGGCCACGGACCCCGCGACATCCGGCCGCGCATCTTCCGAAGGGCTCTGTGCCATCACCCCGGCTCCATCTTGGCCTTTCGCTGTTTTGAGGTGTTACTTGGCTCTTTCTCAGCAGCAGCCTCCAACACCCGAGGCGGCACCCAAAAGGTGTTCTGGAGGACCGGCCCTCTGCCGTGCAGGCTCCCGCCGCGAGGTGAGTGTTCGAGGAGCCGGAACTACAGGCGCGCACTACCACGCCCGGCTGATTTTTTGATCTATGGTAGAGATGAGGTCTCGCGGCCCCGGCGGGTCTCGAACCCGCGGGCTCAGGCCATCCACTCAGCTCAGCCTCCCAAAGCGCGGGATGACGGGCCGAGCCCCCGGGCCCATTTCATGAGGGGCGATTTACAAGCACCTCGGCCCACACCGCGCCGGGTGCTCCGCAGTTTCTGACCCAAACCGGCACGAGTCCGGGGCGCCAGCCCCCCACTTCACCCGCCCTCACCCCGAGCGACTTTTCTGTTTGCGTGTTTGTTTCCCCAGAGGAAAAAAGCCCTTCAAGGAAACCGCTTTGCCCGTGCGGGGGAGGCGAGCCAAAAAGCGGCCGAAGCACGAAAAGGCATCAGAATGGACGAGGCCAGAAACTGTTCTGCGCAGCGCAAAAAACTCCTTCGTCGGGTGCCGCACCGGGCGGGGAGTCCTTTGCGGGTGACTGAAGTCGAAGCGGGTCAGAATAAGCACGCCATTTTTGGTACATAACTTCCGTTTTTGGCTTTTCGAATCCGGCTTCATCCTCCGGGGCCAGGTGACTCCGCTTCTCCCAGGGAGACGCCGCCTCCCTGGCGTGACGCCCGGCGGAGGTCAAGGCCAGTGCCCCGGTCCCAGGGCCCCTGGCTGGCGGCGACGAGGCGAATGGACCTGGGGGTGGCAGGCAGGCAGGGAGGGCACACGGGCGGCGGAACGGCCAAGCGCGCGTTCCGGGCCGGGGTCTTCCACCTGCCTCCACGGAGGGCGAGTTCAGGGAGCCAGTCTGGTCCTCAGCTCGGCCGTCGGGCCGAAGTCAGCCCCGGTGAGCCGAGTGGGGCGGGTGACAGAGGCCCTGCCAGCGGCGGGCGGGGTCCCGCGTGCTCCTGGGGGCTCCCGACTGCAGCAGGCTGTGCCCCCAGCTCGTCCCGGGCCCTTCAAGCCGCATCTCTCCCAGCTGCGGGAGAGGAGCCGGGGGAGGAGGCAGCCAACGGAGGCTACCCTTGACTGAGGCTGGAGGCTCCAGCCCCTGGTCCCTGCCGCTCTTGCGGGCGCAGTGGGTGCTGAATCCGGGCGGGTGGCCCACAGCGTCCCCTCCCGGCCGCCCCACCGGCCCTGGGAGAGGCGCTGGCGCGGTGGAGCCGGACTCGGAGACGTGGCGCCGAGATGCCCCACAGCAAGAGAAGAGGGCGCGCAGGCCAAGACCTGCTCCCTGGCAGACATGGCTGTTTCTGAGTCGCTTTCTGAGAAAGCGGAAATCGAGCCTGTCTGCCTCATCCCGATCGCGCAGACGCACGAAGGCTTTCCTCTCCACAGGCGGAGAATCTTGATGCTTTTGGGATGAGGGCGGAGCTGTATTGGTGACCCAGGCCCTCCCGTTTCTGTTTGTACAGGATGGCCAAAGTATGCTCCAGCAGGTCACGTGGGTCATCTTCCAGGTGAGAAAGCGTCATCGTGGCCACGTGGCCGTAGCACGGAGGCTCTAGATTGTTTCAAAGTGAAGGGTTTTTACCCTCTGTCCTTGGAGCTAGGGGCCTTAAGGAACTCAACTCAATCTGGGGCGGGAATATTGTGGGTCAAATGAAAGAAAATGTTGTGTGCCAGGAGTCAGGGGACTTTGATCCAGCTCATCTGGTGGTGTGCGGTGAAAAGACAGAGACCCCCGGGGCAGGTTTCCTTCTCCTACAGTGGGGGGCTCACTCTGGTTGCTCTCTATGACCCCTCCTGCTCTTGGAGTCGGTGGCTCCCCTGTCTCCATGTGGAGATTGGCCACCAGCAAACATCTGAGCGACAGCTGGCCAGAACGACCTTGGCACAGATGTAGGTGTGGCTGTGGCTCAGTCTGGGGTTGAAGCTTGGCTTTCTCTGCCCAGAGCTCTGAATATCAAGAGTCACAGAAGGGGTAAATCAGGGACTCTGAGATGCGCAAGTGACCACTTCGGGCACTATGGCTCCTGAAGGGTTTGGTGGCAGGATCCAGGAGCCTTGAGGTGGGGGGACATGGTCAGGCTGCATACCAGCAGCACTGATGCCATTTGGGACAGGTTGTGCCCAGCACCTACTCCAGGGGACCTGTCTTCCTTAATCTGCACATCAGCACTCAAGGGAGATGACGGGCATGCCTGGCATGCAGGAGAATAAATAGCACAGTGGTCGCCTGTGCTCTGGTGTTACCAGGTAGCTTCGATTCTCCAAAGTGAGTCTGCAGATCCTGCCTGGGAGTGAGCTGATTTCCAGTGGTGTGGGGATGATTGTTACTAAGTCGAGCAGCTCTCTGTTGACTTTGAAGTTAAATTTTATTTGAGGCAATTGGCACTGGTTTTGATAGACTGTTACCATATGAAGTCGATGTTTTACCTACATGTCTGTAAGCATAAAAGGTGAGTCGACTTAAGAAAATAGTTAAAGAAAATACAAGTGGCAAAATTGCAAAGGTGATATGGAAATGAATATGCTTGGTAAACAAATAAAAAGGCACGAGCTGGGAGGAAGTCTCCTGAATGGATGTCAATGAACTGAGCAGCACAAGGCTGCTGGAAAGATCAGCCAGGGACTTTTCATCCTTCCTGTTTTTTCCTTCCCTTTCCTAGGCCTCTGGTGATCTTCTCTCTTCACTTCCTGTACAATAAGGAGACACCAGAGAGCCGGGAGATTGGCAAAGTGGCAAAGCACAGACCTGGAGATGGGATTTGGCACTGTGTTCAGGCTCTTGCACTCTCAAGACAGAGGATTTGGGATGGGAAGTTTAGCTCTCTGAGCCTTGATCTCCTCATCTGTGAAATGGGGATCATGATATTCTGGTCCCCAAGGTTGTTGGGCAGTTCAGTAAACTGACGGAGGTGGAGGTTTTGAGCTGTGAGGTGTGCGAAGCTGTTCTGCTGTGCAGGTCAGAGGGCAGTCTCCCCAGCAAGTGTTGTCTTCCTCCTGTGTCTGTTTTCTCTGCTTCCAGAATAGCCCCTGAGTTTTGCCCGGGTTTTTCCTTCTCCCCTACCTCCTGTGGTTTATTGTTTTTTTTTTTTTTTTTTTTTTTTTG
>NW_007245923.1:431039-433103 GCF_000164805.1 Carlito syrichta
TACCATCTTGTGGATACAGGGAAGGGCCAGAAAAAGGAAAGGAGCTGAGAGGTCTCAGTCCTGTCTGAAATCAGCACAATCAGCACTACCCCTAGAGTTTTCAGTTGTGAGAGTTAAACACCCCCACCTTTTGCCCAAGGCAGTTTGAGTTGGTTTTTGTCACTTGAAACCAAGAGTCCAGATCAACACATTCCTGTTCTCCAAATGACTTTGAATTTTGTAGCAATGGAGGGAAAAGGATGGTTACGTGGCACCAAAGATGGTTAGAACTCTTCAGGCCTTCAGGATGATCCAAGTCTGTTAATTTGCTTGAAGCGTGACTTCTGTGGGTCTCAAGGACTTTTGCCTTCGTGGCCTCCTTTCTACATAAAAATACTAAAAGTTATGTTTTGCTACTGTGTCGGTATCAAGACAAATGTAATCGAAGACAGATTCTATTTACTCATTTTTTCTTCTTGTTTAAAAATAAAATAATTCCTTGGACCCTGAGCACGGTGCCTAATGGATAAATAAACTATGGGGTGGGGTGTTAACTTTGTTCCTGCTTGTGGGCATGCATTTATAATGAATAGTCAATTCCTTGTTACAGGCAAACCATCTTTTCTGTTGATGTATAATGCATAATAACAGCCACATCAATGAAGGCCATTCTCGAGTTATTATTCATAGAAGAGGCATAACAACATTGTGGATCCTGGTGGGAGGGTAATCAGACTATGGATCACTTCTGACTGTCCAAATGCATTTGTGGTCTGATCAGGCTGAATGTGATGGGGGTGGAGCTCATAGCAATGCTTCCTTCTGATTGGCTGACTACATTTGCGGTCTGATTGGCCGGAATGTAATGGGTTGGTACTAAGGATACTGCTCACCTCTGATTGGCTGACTGCATATGCGGTCTTATTGGCCTGTCAGCTAGAGCCCCGTGTGCTCCAGGCGGCAGACTGAGGAAATGACCCTTTCTTGAAATTATGCTGGTGGTACCAGCACAGAAGCTTTCCATTTGTGTCTCCAGCATGAAATGCTTCCAATACAAGTCTTTCTGTAAAGGTGGTGGAAATCCAAGGCAAACATTTATGTTGCAGAGATGACTCCAGACCTGCCTTCCGTGGAATGGAGCATCTTGAGCTCATTGGATGCTGCCGTTGGCGCCAAGGGCCTTTGTAGGTTTGGGCCTGGGTCCGACTTTAACCCCGGTGGATCTGGCCTCCCAGAGCGTTGGGGGCAAAGACAGTCCTGAGGTTTAGCCCTTTCTTATCCTCTCTCCCATATTACCCTCAGTGTCTCCCCAGCTTTTTCTCAAAGAGTTGCCGACTGAAGCCTTGGAACTCTGCCAGCGTTGCTGGAGCGAGATACGTTGCAGACCACTGGAACTTGCCATATATTTAGGAAGAAGCTTAAGTAACGATTTAGGCTTAGGCGTGGTTCTCTAAGTGCAGGCCTCAGACCAGCAAATCATCAATCAGCAGAAGTTTTGATATAAATGTAGGTCCTTAGCCATCACCCCAGACCTAGGAATCAGAGACTCAAGCTCCTCCAGGAATCCGTGTTTGAATTAGTCACCCGGAAGACACTGAAGCACGTTCAGGGTTGAGGACCTGCACTGGCAGGCCGTCTTCCCTGAGACACAGTCCTTCCCTCCTATGAAGGCTTTTCTGACCGGCACGCCTGGCAAACAGGCGTCCCGAGTCTTTCATCTCCAGCCCAGGCAGACGGGTTCTGTGACCCCAGGGCGGCCTCCCGGGGCCCCACGCGCCCGGAAGTCCCGGGAATCCCCCCCAGCGTCCCCTTGAAGACTCTGAATAACACCCCAGCCGAAGAGGTCACGATCCTGTGAGCTTTTGGCCTTTACGCCTCTTACTGAGGTGGCAGCGATAGCCAACCTCCTACTTCTGAAGCGCCGAAGACCTTGTTCCTGCCCGGTGACCACGGATCGGAGGGATCACGTTTTTCGGCCGACGGAAGAGCCGGGGTCGCCGCGGGGCGATCTCCGCAGCCGCCCCGCACGACCACGAGATGGCGCTGTTGCACTTCCCCGGCGGCTCTGCGGCGCAAGTCCGCCCC
>NW_007245923.1:433123-491383 GCF_000164805.1 Carlito syrichta
CTCCCGCCGGAGTCCCCGCCGTGGGAGGACATCGTGCCGCCGTGAGCGGAAGCCCATTTCACGGAGACGTCCAGGAAGTGATGCGCAGCCGGGAGGCGCTGACGAGAGAGCGCGCTGACCGTGGGATCGTCGCTGGGAAGCCGTTGAGGACTTTGCGAGCCGGCCTCTCCGCGCGCGGCACGCCCCCCGACTCCACCCCGGGCCCCCTGGGGTGGCGGAGCTCCCGGCGCAGCCCCCCCCATCGGGCGGGTGGGGGAGCGCGCACACACGTGGCGGCAGGCTGTTCTCGCCTCCAGGGCAGTCCCTCGTCAGGTCGCCTCCCTGGTTCTTTTGTGCGTCTTGGCCTCAGTTCAGCCACGACGGGGAGGAGAAGGAAAAACGCCGCAGACTGGCAAGGGACCCGCAGAAGGTCCTCAGAGAGAAACAGCGGCTGGCTTGGAGGAAGTCAGGACTGGGCATGAGGCCGGGCCTCGGGCACTGCGGGGCAGAGGAGGGCTGGCCGGCCAGGCCGGGACCGGGCTAGGGCAGGCTCGGGATCAGGGACCAGGGCAGCCTTGGCCTGCGGGGGGTAGGGGAGCGCAACCAGCTACTACCCCCTTTCAAGTGGCAGTCTCCTTGGAGGGCGGGCGAGGCCATGATTGTAGCACACCGGAGGGCAGCAACGGGGACGCACTCATTCAATCCTCATCACACCCCCAGGAGGGAGGGGCTGCTGTGTCCCGGTTGACGGGTGGGGAAATGGAGGCCGGGGAGGCTGGGGCAGGCGACCTGCTTAGGAAGGGCAGAGGCAGGATTCAAAACCAGGCCTTCTAAATTCCAGAGCCGCCTCACCCGGAGGTGAGAGGCCTCACGGATCTGTACTAGGGGTCCCAGGAGTTGTGGTGTCCCTACCGAGGGGGCTGCCTTGACCCCGCTCCACCCCTCCCCCCAACCACCTTGGGACCTTCTTGGGGTTAATCTGTCCTCTGTGGCATCCCAGACTAAGAGGAGCCACCGTGCCCAGTGCTCTGGATTGCTCCACCGGAGCCCCTCTGGGTCCCCAGATCAACCCTGAGGCCTTGGGTTTCCCAAGGGGCAGGGCTTTGCTTCCACCCAGGAAGTTTAAAACAAAGAGCCCAGCGGGCCTCTGTGGTCACTGGTAGGCATCACTTAGGGTTGCGGCTTTAGAATCGGGAATCTTGTGAGAAGGAGAAACCTGGCCACAGCTGCAGGGCAGCAAGACCAGGAGAGGCAGCGGGGAAAACCCTGGATCAGGGCCGGAGGCCAGTCAGAGCCAGACGTGTTGGCAGGAACCACCAGGGAGGCCCCAGGGATGAGGAACATGAACATGAAGTCCAAGTGGAGGAAACCGCTGTGTGAACGGTGCCCCTGGCGCTGAGCCAGGCAGCCTGCTCCCCTAAGCGCAGGCCTTGACCCCTGGGGCTGTCCTTGCCCCGCCCTTGATGAATGTTCTGGCGCTAATGCCTCAATGAACCCGTCAGGACCACGTCCAGATGCCTGGTTGCTCCTTCAGGCCTTGCCGAAGTTTTCCTGAAACTCTCTCTGAGCAAGGTCTCCGGTTTTGCTCCCCCACAGGTCTCCCCATTGAGGGTCTTAGATTTTTGCTTTACCCTTCCTTCTTCCCTCCCCCTTCCCTTGCTCCTTCCCTCTCCTTCCCCTTGCCCTTTCCTCCTTTTTCTCTTTCTCTTCTTTTTAGAGACGGAGTCTCTCTGTCGCCCAGGCTGGAGTGCATGGCACGATCATAGCTCACTGCCGCCTTGAGCTCCTGGGCTCAAGCGATCTTCCAGCAGTCAGCTCCTGAGTAGCGGAGCCCACAGGTGTGCACCACTGTGCCTGTAAAGAAAAAAAAGTATCGATTTTTTTGCAGAGGCAGGGTCTCGCTATATTGCCCAGGCTGGTGTCTTAGATATTTTTGAACTTCTCCCTTTTCACTTTTAGCAGTGTGTGGTGATTCATTTACTGGTGATTTCGGCTTGCCCCTCTGCCTCCTGGCTCCTGTCTGTAAGCTCCCTGAGACTGTCGGTTTTGCTCCTTACTGTGATAGGGTCTGGGGCAGCTCCTTGAGATTACTGGGTGCTTGAGGAAATTGGAACGGGCCCTTTTCTGGGCCCCCAAACCAGTCCCCACCCCAGCCAATCACATCTTGCTGTCCACTTAGGCTTGAATTGTGGAACATTCTCTGCCTCTGCCTGCAGTTGCTCAAAGATGAGACTTAAGAACAAATATTTTTATTAGAAATTAATTCTAAGGTTACAAGAGGTGCAAAAATGCAGACGGTATGAGGAGTTGCTGTGTATTCTTTATCTGGATTTGCTTGTGAGTAACTTTTTTTCTGTACAATTGGAGGATATATTACGTGTACATTGAGGGCATTTCTGAAGAATGGAGATGAGCTCTTATGTAATCACAGATGGGGTACCATCATCACCAACTTGCGTTGATACAATGCAGTCATCTCGTCTACTGTCCCTGTTCTAAATTGGTCACTTGATCTAATAACGTCCTTTATAGCAGCCCCCCCATTCTCCATAGTACAGGATTCGTTTTAAGCAGAGACTGCATTTAGTGGTCGGTCGCTTTAGACCCCTTGATCTGGAACCTTCCATAGCCTGTCTCTGTCTTTTCTGACATCGACATTTTTGAAGCCTATAGTACTTCTGTCCTTTTAAAGAAAAATAGAATGTTCTTTATTTTGTGCTTGTCTGACGTGTCTCTGTAATTACACAGAAACACAAAATTGCTGATTTTGTGCCTTCTTAAGGTGCCCCATCTGAAAGCAGGTTGAAAATCAGAACCTTCTTCAAGTGCCTTCTTGTAGCTGAGGTTTCTTCCGTTTCCCTTTGCTACCCCAGGGTCTGTGCAATGCTGTCACGGCAGGAGGTGGCTCCCTTTCAATGTGGGCTCTGGGAAAAAAAAACTTCTCAGCTGTGGCTGAAAGGCCTTAATCAACCTCCTGGCTTCTCAGGGGAAGGCCAGCTTCAGGCATGTGCGATGCTGGCGGTTTTCACGTGGCCCAAACGCCATTTTCTTCATCTGTGCCGCCAGGGCTGTGTTATAAAGTCTTTCCTATGGAACAGCTGGGCTGGGAGCAATTGGCTTCCGTGGTGGTTTGGCTGCTTGGTTTCAAAACACTCCCATGTGTGCCTTGCCAGCAGGGGACTGGAGGGAGCAGCCAGAAGGCCCCCTTGGCCTTGGTGCCACTTCTTTACCCTGGGAATGCTGCTAAAATGCTAACATCCCAAGAAGAGAGGATCTTGGGAAACTATTTCTGGCCCTTGGCTACTGGGGATGACCATTAACTGGGTATCACTGGGAAGGGATGATGGAGAACCGGATCTTGGGGGCACATGGACCTTGGGATTGGCAGCAACAGTGGTACCCTTGCAGGCATCCTTTTTTGCATGGTCCTCATTGGTCCCATCAAAGAAAAAAGACCCATCTTTTTTGATGCTTTAAAGTGTCCCTTGGGAAGGTAGCCTGGGGGGGGGGGGGTGGAAAGAGAACCAGTGCTTGAGTCTTGGGTTCAAATTTTGACCCTACCTTTGATTAATGGGGTTTTAACTACTCCTGAGCCTCTTCTGGGTTTGAAGTTTGTAGTGATAGACAATGTCCACAAGGGGCATCGAATCTGCAAACAGTAGGTGCCTCTAAGGTGTAACATCCTTCCCCCCACCCTCTGCCTCTCTTGCTCCCTCAGCATTGAGAAGGGGAGGGTGTGTCACCATGCCCCAGGCCCATGTGGGCCTGGGCATCAATGAATGCCAGCTATCCCGATCCTTTTGACAAGTTTTGCACGTTTGGTGTGAACTCTGGATTTGCTGTAATCAGGTATGGTGAGACACACAGATATGGAAATGATTGTCATGAAGAAGCACTTTATCTTTTTTTTTTTTTTTTGGTTGGGAGCTCACTCTCTTGCTTATTCCTGATCACAAGCACAGCTCATGGCAGCCTCGACCTCCTGGGCTCAGGCAGTCCTTCCACCTCAGCCTCCTGAGTGGCTGGGACTACAGGTGCGCACCATCATGTTGAGTAATTTTGTTTTCTGGTTTTTTGTAGATGGGAGGTATCTCTATGTTGTCTAGGCCGGTTTTGAACTACTGGTCTCAAACAATCTTGCCGCAGCCTCACAAAGTGCTGGAATTACAGGCATGAGCCACTGTGCCCGGCTGAAGAAGCAGCTTATCTTCATTTCAGTTTCCTACAAACAGGAGACACAGCCATCGGAAGAAGCGCCAGGTCGTTCAGTGTGGTTGAGGTGGGGAGCCTGGGTGAGAGCCTTCATTGTGGTTTCCCTGGGAAGGAATGGAAGGCAGGGTAGGCAGCCTCAGGATTGGTTAATTTGAATATCTCAGTGGCCTCTGGGGCATAGGGGCTGGTCAAATACCAGACAACCAGGGGGATTAGGGCGGGTGAATAGTGGCCCAAGAGGGTGAGAGCCCAATAAAGGAGGTGGTTGGAGGTGGGAGAAGGCACTCTGGATTGGTTGGTTTGCATTTGAAAACCAGGGATGGGCAGCCAGTTGTTAACTATCTCTAGAAACGAGCTCTCTCTGGGAGGAGGTCCCTTTTGGGTCAGTCAGCAAAGTCCCAAATGTCAAAGCACCAGAAAACAGAAAATAAAAGACATGGTTGGTCAGGCACTTTCCATCCCTGAAAGGAGGACAGTCTATGTTTGGTGTTCCTCCCTCCCGCTGGGAGGCTGCTCTCTGGCCCCTTAAGGAAATGGGTTGTGTGCATAGTTTTCTCTAATGCATGCTTCACTGACGCGCACTTCCTGGGTGAGTGCAGAAAGGCTGGACTTCTCATTCAAGTGGAGACACTCCCCGCACTGAAAGATGTTTGGTAGGCAGAGCAGTGCCGGCACACGCCTGTCAACAGCCTCTCTTCCATCTGTTTCTTGCTCAACAGGTCGCCAGGGTGGTCGCCAGGGGTAGGCTGGGTTGCCCAGAAAGGGACTGGCCCCTTGGGGAGGGGATGATGAACTGGCTTTGCATGACATCATGTCTCATCGGAGTTTGGTTTTTCTCACAGGCAAGTTGGAAGGGAAGTGAAGCATTGTAGAGACCACTCTGGAATGTAAGGGTCTGAATGTATCGGGTTTTGTTTGCAAGTGGGAATGTGACCATCCCAGGTCACCAGCCCCAGCTGGAAGCGGTGGAGTCAAGTGACCCCGCATGTTAGTTCCCGTGTGTGTGCTTGCATGTGCTACATATATATGTGTGGGCTGTGGGGTGGTCAGATCTGTGTGAAGGCGAAGCTTGTGTACAGAACCACCCATGGGCCACTGTAGATGCACCCTCAGGGTGGAGAAGGAAGAGGAGGAGGAGGAAGGGCTCTCAGAAACTGGGGAGTTGGGGGGTACTGATTAAGAATGATGTTGACTGATGTGCCAGGAGGGGCGGGGTATCTGACTTAGAAACAACAACTGGGCTTGAACTGGAAAACTTTTGGAAGGTTGGTGAAACTCTTTGTCAGAGAGAATACAGTCCATTGGTCAAGGCAAAATTAGTCATGCCCCTTCATCCAGTCTTTACGTTTTTTCCAGAATGAGCTACACAGTCTTTCTCCCTCCCCCTCTCTTTCTTCCTCCTTCCCTCTCTCCCTTCCCCTTTCTCTTCCTTCCTCTCTCCTTCCCTCACTTGCTTTTTTCCTTCTTACCTGTTCTCCTTTCATTCCTTACCTACTATGAGTCAGTCACTGTGTTTTAGGCAATGGAGGACACAAGACCTGATGCCTGTCTGTTTGGCATTTGTAATCTAGACCAGGGATCTTCAAGCCCAGTGTCAGTAACATTTGAGGGTGGATAATTCTTTGTTGTGAGGGGCTGTCCTATGCATTGTGAGGTGTTTAGTAGCCACCCTACTGAATGCCAGCAGCACCACCCCACTTCCAGTTTTTGGCCACCAAAAAAATGTCTCCACACATTGCCTGGTGTCCCCTGTGTGTCTCATTCACCCTGATTGAGAACCATGGTTGCAAGGGGAAGACAGCCAGCCTAGTAAGCCTCTGCAATATTCCTGTCTAAGTGCCCTGAAGGGATCTATTCAGGGATTTTCTCCTGCTCACAGAGTCTGGGACAGTGGGACTTGTAGTAGGTGCTTAGTACATGCTTGTTGAGAAGGTAATTGACCACAGGCCCCCAAACAAAACCCCAGGCAAGAAAGAAACTTTTTTCTTTCTTTTTTAAATTAAGTAGCAGAATCTTACTGTGTTCCCAGGCTGGAGTGCAGTGGTGCAATTGTAGCTCACTGCAGCCTCAAACGCTTGGGCTCAAGGGATCCTTCTACCTTTGTCTCTTGAATAGCTGGGACTACAGGCATGTGCCACCATGCCCAGCTAATTGAAAACCTTCTTTTTTTGAGAGAGAGACAGGGTCTCAACTATGTTTCTCAGGCTAGTCTCAAACTCCTGACCTCAAGCAATCCTTCCTCCTTGGCTTCCCAAAGTGCTGGGACTATAGGTGTGAGTCATCGTGCCAGGCTAGGAACTGTCTGAATATCATGACAGGTTTGTCATGGATGCTCTTCATTGACATCATCAACAAAAGTAGGTGGAAGTATTTGAAAATAAGATAAAGAATAGCATGACCTTCTTTGTTCGTCTCTTTCAGCCTTTTCTTTACCTTGAAATAATTGCCATGTAGGGGAATGAGGTCATTTGGTGGCAGGCCTACAGCCAGAGGTTTTTTTACTTTTCAAGTAAGCCTCTAATTCCCTTAGCGGTTCTGTGGCCTCTCGAAGGGGAGGCAAAGAAGAGGGTCCACATGGCTTTCTCCGCTTCTTATCTAGGGGACCAGCCTCAGCCTTTGCTTGATGAAGTCATATGCATCTTCTGCCTTGACATGCAACAGAAGGGGACCGTCTGACTCCAGAATCCATCACACAAGCTGCTGTCAGCACCCCCTGCTTGTTCCTCCCCATGTCCAGCTGAGTTCCTTTTTCTCTACTCAACTCCAAAGTGTTGATGGGTCAACCGATATGGCTTTTGTGATTTTGTCTCAGCTGGGAATTCTGGAAGGCGGCTGTCTGCCTGTGCGCATGCAAGCTAGCTCCTTGGTCAACACATACTTGTTTAAAGTGCTACAAGATGCTGCTGGAAAGGACTTTATCTGGCTCATTGGACTGTCAAAAAAGGCCACGCCTGCTTCAAGTTCCTCAAATACTCAGGGGGTAATTACAAGCATTTTGGAAAACAAAACATAAAAACAGAAACTTTTAGTGTTATAAAACATGTTTTGGCCACTTCAGTAGTTGAAATGACAAGAGATTGGAAACCCCCTTCAGTGAGATCATGCCACTTCTGGGAACATACTCTTTAAAAGGAAAACTCTAATAAATACCAAAACTAACAATGGTGACAATGATGGCGTTTATGATGACAATGACAGATCCCCAGATTTCCATTTCCAAATGCATTTAGGTGCCTCTCAGTCTCTCAGGCTCCAAACCTTGGAATATTCTTTGCCATCGTTCTTTCCTGTACATCTCATGGTCAATGAGTTGCCAAGGTCCTTAGAACTTCGAGCTTTCATCAGATGTGGGTGGTCCCCTCCTTTCTGTTCCCATCAACCTTGTTCAGTCCCTCATGTGTCTTTCTTAAACTTCAACAAGGCCTGTCTAACTGTATCCTTCTTCACTTTCTTTTTATCATTCACTTTTCAATTATTTCCTGTGCTTCCCATTGTATAGTTATCTATTGCTGTGTAACAGATTAGTCCAAAACATATTGCTCAAAGCAACAAGTATTTATTATTTATTGTCACACAGTTTCTGAGAGTCAGGAGTTTGGGAACATCTTATCCAGGCAGTTTGGGCTCAGGGTCTTTCATGAGGTTTTAGGCCGGATGATGGCTGATGATACAGTCATCCAAAGGCTTGACTGGGGCTGGGATTTCTACTTCCAAGATGGTGTACTCACTTGGCTATTGGTAGGAGGCCTCAGTTCCTCTCTAGCTTCTGATAGGAGACCTCAGTTCCTCTCTAGCTTTTGATAGGAGACCTCAGTTTCTTACCACATTCAATTCTCCATAGTGCTGTTTGAGTGCCCTCATGGTAGCTGGCATGAGAGAAAGTAGGGAGGATAATGCAATGCTTTTTATGACTTAGTCTTGAATGCCAGATACCATGTCTTCCCTACATGCTATTTGTTAGAAGCCAGCCCACATTTGGGTTTAGGGAAGGGAAATTAGGCTCCACCTCTTGATGGAAGCAGTGTTGAAGAATTTGTGGATATATTTTAAAATGACCGCATCTTAATGTAAACGTTACTGTCTGTGTTTTCAGGGAATTTAGTCCGCAAGGCTCTTCCTTGCTGGTTTACCCAGTCTAGGCAGACACACTGCCAGTATAAGTCACCCATTCTCACTGCATCTTTTCTCAAATACGTTCAGGGACTACTGGCTTATTTGTAGAACTCAGCACAAAGTCCCTCTCCCACTCCTCCCACCCCCAACCTCCAGAGTGATGGATACTTTTGGGCATATCCTCTCCTACTCCCCTGAGGACAGTCTACTTCTTGGTTTACCTGGTGACTTGTTCTTTCCTGAACACGTCCTGTGCTCCTGCATCTGTCACCAATTCCCATCATGCTCTGAACTTCTGCCTCTTCCTTATGCCTGTTTTTAATCACCTGCTGACTAGACTTCCTTAAGCATTTCACAAATAGTTCCCCACCTGTCTCTCTCTCTTCCCTACTAAGGGTCAGACCTGTGACTTCTCACTTGGAGTCCTACAAGAGCTCACCCTCCCCTGTCCCCTAGCCCTCATGCTCTCTTTCCATCTTTGCCTCCTTCCTTGCCAATTTCTAGAGTTGCCCTGTGATCTGTCTAAAGTGTAAATCTGACCATTTCCACTCTGCTTAAAAATCCCACCGTGGCCTTGCACCAATGACTGGACAGAGTCCTGCTTCTTTCTGTGAAACCTGAGACCCTCTGTCTGGCTCCTGGTAGGCTGATCCTCTCATGACTTCAATGTCTTGTTCTTGTAGCACCACAGCCCTGGCTGTCATAGGCACACTAGGTTGTTCCCTCCCTTGTGCCCTTCTCTTGTTTCCCTTTGGCAGGTCAGATGAGGAACCAGTGAGAAAGAAAGCACAAGGAGGTCCGCATGACAAACGTAAGCCCCAAGAACCCAGAAATATTTTGGGGAACATTGACTCTTCCATCTGGCCAGGAGTGAGGATCCCCATTTTTTTTTTATGTGGGCCTTGGAGGGCAGGGTTGCATAATGATTCCAAAACCAAGGTGCTAATTAAACTCCCTAAAGATCTTGACCTGGAAAACCAGGTTCTTCTCTGAGCCCCCCCGTAAGCCTGGTAGAGCTGCAGCTATAACTCACAGCATACCTGGCAGAGTAATAAGTCTAGAGAGATTACTACATCTTTGTGCATCTTTAAATTCATTTCCAAATCAGGGAAAGAAGTTCTTTCTCACTCTAGTGCAAGAATCCTCATTTCTGAGTGGCCTGCCCTGTTCAGCCTAACACAGGCAGTATGGTGGCATGATGTGGATACTCAATTAGTATGAATACAGACTTTTTTGAGTCAGAGTCTCACTCTGTTGCTCAGGCTGGAGTGCAGTGACACGATCATGGCCCCTGCAGCCTCAACCCGTTGGGCTAAGGCGATCCTTCTGTCTCAGTCTTTAAGTAGCTGGAACTACAGGTGTGTGTTGCCATGGTTGACTAATTTTTTGTTAAATTTCTTGTAGAAACGAGGTCTCTCCAAGTTGCCCAGACTGGTCTTGAACAACCTGGGCTCAAGCAAGCTTAATACCTCTGCCTCCCAAACAGTTGACTTTTTAAAAGAGCATTAAGGAAATTCTGAGCACCCTCTCACTTTTCTTAAATGTAAAACAAAACAATCTTCTGCAATGAACTTTCCCTTCCACTCTGAGCTGTCAGATCTTTGGGAGGGGTTTGAGTTCTTTCTTTTCAAGTTATTCTTGCGGGCACCACTGTCCAGGGCTGGCTTGGATGGAGTTTCCCAGATGTCTCCTTCTCTTGTGGTGTGTGGTGCCCAATAGTGCTATTCACCAAATATTTACCTTTCCTCCTACTCTGGTCACATGTTGGGGTTGCACTTCCTGGCACCTAGAAATTTGGTGGTGCCGCCAGGTGATTAGCTCAGGTCAATGGTCATTTGGTCAATGCATAGACCATATCACACGTAAAGTGGACATTTAATTGTCATGCAATTTTTATGAGACTTTCCCTGTTCTGATTATCGCACCATTTGAGATGGTAATTAATCAATAAGCCCAGATCTCTGAGCTGAGTACCCTTGCTGACCTGCAAAGGACATGCGTTGTGATTTTTTTTTTTTTTTTTTTGAGTTGGAGTCTCACTCTGTCACCCAGACTGGAGTGCAGTGGCCGCTCCCGGCCACCACAGCCTCGACCTGCTGGGCTCCGGCGATCGTTCCGCCTCAGCCTTCCGAGTAGCCGGAATTACAGGCATGCGCTACCACGCCCGGCTGATTTTTTGATTTATTGTAGAGATGAGGTCTTGCTGCCCAGGCGGGTCTCGAACCCGCAGGCTCAGGCAATCCGCTCACCTCAGCCTCCCAAAGGCACGGGATTACAGGCTGAGCCACCGAGCCCGGCTGCATTGTGATTTTTAACCTGCTGAGATTTTGGAGTTATTTGTTACTGCAGCGCAATCTAGCACATTCAAGACTGATACAGTGTTGGCATTTTTGGCAACTTACTATTTACAATAACTTCACTTGCACAGAGAGGCAGCTTCTTTCCCTTTCCTAGTTTATCAGTCACATTCCTTAAGAGAATTTTCACTGTTGGCCTACTAGAAGGGACAAATTTATTATCAAGGTTATGGGCTAATATCTTTGGCACCTTAGCTCAGTGGTCTGATATTTTAGAATTATCTTGGCATACTTCGTGGGGTTAACCTTTCCTGGCTTGAAAGCCAAATGCCCTACTTTCAACCATGCCACTCTATTGCAGGGCTTGGTTGATATTGATAATGACAACTGATTGTCTGCCAAATATGTGCCAGACACTGAGTATACCTTATCTCTAATTGTTAGCACAACTCCATAAGTTAGGTCATATATTATTCTCCTTTCTCACATGATAACACTGAGGGACAAAGAACCTAAATATCTTGCCCAAGCTCACTTTGCTGGTGGAGCCAAGATTTGGACCCAACCGTGGATGCAAAAGTCTATGTTCTTTTCATTGCACCTAGTCAATTATTCCCTTTTGCAAATTTTTAGGAAAGGGATGAAAGGTACCTCTTTCCTTGGGGATATTATCCTTGAGGACATTAGCACCTTGGTATTCTGCATTTGGTTGGATGCCACATTTTCATTTATTTATTCAATAATTCATAAATCCATTCACTCATTTATAAATTTCCTCATTCATTTATTACTTATTCATAAACTCACTCTTTTATAAATTTATTCACATGATTGCTGATTCATTCACTCATTCATTGAGCTTTATTGAGAGTCTGTCAGGTACTCTGCTCTGTTTGGAATGGGGATTTGGATGTGAACTGTGAACTGGCTATGCTGACAATGCTGATTATAATTTCTGCCTTTAACTTCAATAGACTCACAGCCTTGGGGGAATAGTTATATATATAGCTATGTATAGTAATGTACACACACACACACACACACACACACACACACACACACACACAATTCTAGGTATGTCCAGGGGAGCATGGGTACACTGCGGGAGTGGCTCCAGGTCTAAACAGGGTGTGGAGTTGTGTCAGGGCTGACTTCCTGGAGGACATGACAGGTTTAGAGGTTTTTGTCTTTTATTTCTCTCCAGAGACTTTCACTCTCCAGAGACCCCTATCCCCATTCCACTAAGTTCACAGCCTGAGGGTCAATGTCATTATCACCAGCCATGATCCTTCTGTTTCTGAAGGTCACAGAATCAGTGGCTTTTCTTTCTGCTCCCCTTCTTGTTCCCCTACCCCTACTGCAGAGTCATTATTTCCCACTTCTCTTACCTAGAAGTTAATGGTCCTTTCTAATGGGATGAAATCCTAGCTTTTGGGGGGCATAAACAGACTTTTTCCAAAGTTGGCCTGCCACTTGCTCATAATGGCTTTGGGTTGGTTGCAGAACTATCTAGCAGGAAAAACAAAACAACAACAACAAAAAAACGAACCCTCTGATCATGTGCTCCTAAGATGACTGGGTAATTTGAGCAGAAACGGCTTTTCAGCTCTGGGGAAAAAATGCAATTCTTGTGTATGAAAAGCGTGAGCCAGAGTTGCCATGTTCACTTCTTGTTTTTAAAGCCCCCACAGGCCAAGACACATATCTGGGTCAGAGGGGCAATTGATTACCTGTCAGGCCCTGAGGTGTGGGTGATCAATAATACTAACCTACAGGAAAGGTGGTCTTGAATGCAGAAATCCCATCATGTTGACCATCTGTTCCTTCTGGTCTATAAGTACTTTGTGGGGAAGCAAAACTCTCCAAACTAGAGTCACAAATGCCCCCAATCCCCCAAAAGTTCCCACAAGCCAAGACTTTGGAACCACTCCCTTCAAAGAAAGCAACAACGGATTGTTGACATGATCTCTCAGCCCTCAGATAGCTATGGGACAAACAGGGTGGCAGAGAAGGGACGAAACAAGGGCACAGCAACAGGAGAATTCCTGAGGAATAGAGGAGAGTGATTCTGGCAGGAGGTCTCTAGCACCATGACTTTGACCTTTTATTAATGTTTAATCAGGTGCTTAGAGCAAAGCACTTAAAAAAAATCCTGAAAATCCACATGACTGATGAAGGACCCGGTGATGGAGGAGGCTGGCTTTGCCTGATCTGTTGATGAAGCTCCCCCATAAATCCCTTTGTTTCTGGAGAGAGAAACCACAAAGAGCATGCACCAGGTTCTTATTGTGCGTCTCCTCCGAGGAGTCTGATTCAAGCTTCATGTCATAGGGGCTGCAGTGGCTCTTGGAGCCACTTACCCACATCCAGTTCCCCTTCTTTCTTTCTGAGGGACCCTGATTTTGTTACTTATATCCCTCCTTCCTCCATGGTACTGCTGTGGGAAGCTGGAAGTGTGTCTGGGGAGTCAGCATGTGGCAGACCCTGGGTGACTGAGCTGAGTCGAGGATGAACATTGGACCTACCTTGGCCCAATTAGAAAAGTACTGGTCGCCACTCATGTGAAAGGGGTTCTCACTTCTGTAGGATATGAGCAGTCTATCTTCCAGCCCATCTGGTTGGCTCAGCCCACCTGTTTGATGGAAGGCTTCTGCTGGCAGCCATTGTTGGACCTTCAGGGGTTGAGGGCTACAGTGATGTTAGGACTGTTGATTGCAAAGCAAAATCCTTGAAGACACTGTTGAGTTGCAAATGAATCCCCTACCTGGAAGCCCTGTTATAAGGAGAAGTCAACGTTCATGTTTGAATCCAGTTTGTCTGTTGCTTATAGTTGGAAACTTCCTAAGTGGGCAGTGGTAAATATCATGAGTATAACCTGCCATCCTGAAGCGGGGCCAAATCATGCTGACAAACATTGTAAAACTCATGACTTGGGGCATCAGGTGTACAAAGGGAGTTTGCATTGCAGAATGTCTGAAAAGAAACAGCATGAGCTGCCCAAAGTGAAGCCGAAGAGATTTATCAAATACCGCTTGCTGAAGGGTCTTGGTGGGCAGCGTCCAGCAGAGAAAGAGTGTGCATGTTTGGTGCCACAAAACTGAGCAGGCAGTTGCTGGATCAAGAATACCATTTCTACTTGGGTGACACGCTTTAATGATTTGTAACGAGCACATGACTGACGGAGCTCACCTGTAATGGTGCTTCAAAATGGTTTGTTCCCTAAAAAGGAGCAGAAACCTCAGATAGTCAGAGACCAAGCTCTGGTACCTTCAGGTGTCCAGAAGAATGCCACAGCTGGAAGCACAGGTAGAGAAGAACACATATCTCAGAAGGAAAGGAAGGAGTGATCCCTTTATCCCTTGCCCACCCACCTTCAAGTCATCAGTTAAGATTAGACTTCTGGCCCCAGGCGGACAACAAATAGCACCTCCTGGGATAAGGCTCAGAAGTTGTGTCTTCCATACATCTTCCCAGCAGATGTATTTATTTATTTATTTATGCTAAAGGCTTTCGACTTTGAGGACTCAGCAATGGTGGGAGCAGCTGGGAAGATGACAGGATTCTGTCTGGAAGGAAGAGTGTAATCGAATTGATTGAAGGATTTGCTGTGTGAGTGTGTGTATGTGCATGTGTGTGTGCAAGCATATGTGCAGTGTTTTTGTGTGTGTGCCTTATGTGTGAGTGTGTGTGTGTGTCCCATGACCAGAGACAAGAGGGGCTGAAGGAGGAAATGCCAGAAGCCTGGATATTTGAAGAAGCAACAAGGGTAACACCACCTGCTGACACATGAGCCACAGGTGGGTAGGGGCGTAGGCGATGAGAGATAGTGGCAGATCTCTTGCAGGAAAAGGACCTCACAACCCCCCCCCCACTCACTCATGCACCTCTGGAAATCCCCCTCACAGGAAAGATTCTAACCTTCTGTGGTTGAAGAAGTGGAAACATCTAGGATTCTAGTGGTCAAGACCCTTAGCTCATCAGTGAGAAGTACAACGAAAGGGAGAGTCCAGCAGAGATGATGGCATTTCTCATCTGCCTCTCTCCTTACTAGCTGTCGCTGTGTCCTGGGCTACGCTTTCCCCCTCGTCTACCTGAATTTCCTCATCCTTTAAGACTCCAGTCAATGGGTACCTCCTGCAACCCCTTCCTTTCCCTTCCCAAGGTCCAGGTTGGAACCTCCTCTGCGTTCAGGAGCACTAGGGACTTCCCTTTGCCCTTGTCCCATTGCCTCATGTTGCCACCTCCTTTTTACTGTGGGACAACTGTGATCCCTGAGGAGAGAGCTCTGTCTTATTTACTGTTATGCTTGGGTTCTCACTCAATACGGACTGAATGTACCAATGGTAGACTGGAGTTGGGGGAGGTGAATAAATACCTCTTAGCCTCAGTGTTGGAGGTGTGGGCTCTTGGGAACTGTGTAGTATTTGTGTGTGTGTGTGTGTGTGTGTGTGTGTGTGTGTGTGTGTGTGTGTATGAAGGAGGGAGAGAGACCATCTACATCATTCTGCACTGCATTCTACATGTGTTTAGTCACACACCAAATATAACCTTCATAGTATGACTCAAGCATATCTCAGTTTCATCAAACTTGGGGTTGCCTAGGAATAGAAGAGGAAGAGGTCATGGGTAGCAACACCAGGAGCCTGGGGATAGGAGACAGTGCCCCGCTGGGAGCAGCCAAGTGCAGGCAGCGTGGCAGTGGTACCACTTGCTGGGGATCTGCCCCTGACTGTGATTCTAACCTTGTACAAGATCAGCTTTCCCAGTGAAGCCCGCAACAAGGGCTCAGCATCCATTGTCACAATTTTGTAGGGTGAGAAAGGGGCTCAACAGGCTGGGATCTGCCCACGGGCTTCAGCTCTGCAGGCTTCATTTGTTTCTAGACTTGTTCTAGAAATGGAGCTTCTGATGGGGGTGGCCGGCCTTGAGGAGACAGGCCCAGGAGAGAGGCCCAGGAGCTCGGGAAAGAGTGAAGTTCTGATATGCACAGTGCCTCCCCTCACAGTTTTTCTTAGTGTTGTAAAATAGACATAACATGAAATGTATTATTATTATTATTATTTTGAGTCGGAGTCTAACTCTGTCGCCCAGGCTGGAGCGCAGTGGCACGCTCCCGGCCACTACAGCCTCGACTTGCTGGGCTCTAGAGATCCTTCCGCCTCAGCCTTCCAAGTAGCTAGAACTAAAGGCATGTGCCACCACGCCCACCTAATTTTTTGATTTATTGTAGAGATGAGGTCTTGCCAATTGCCTGGGCTGCTCTCGAACCTGTGAGCTCAGACGATCCTCTCACTTCGGCCTTCCGAAGTGGTGGGATTATAGGTGTGAGCCGCCGCAACAGGCTGAAATATATCATGTTACCATTTTAAGTGTACAGTTCAGTGGCATTAAGTACATTCACATTGTTGCGCAGCCATCATCATAATCCATCTCCAGAATGCTTATCTTGCAAAACTGAACCTCCATGTTCATTAAACGATAACTTCCTGTGCCTCCTTCTTCCCAGCCCCTGGCAACCCCTTTCTACTTGCTGTCTTTTTGAATCTGACTACTCTAGGTATGTCATGGGAGTGGATCCATATGGGATCTGTCCCTTTGTGACTGGCTTGTATCACTCTGCATAATGTCTTCAAGCTTCATCTATATCATTTCCTATGTCAGGTATTCTTTTGAAGGATTTCACAATCCCCTTACCTGTATTTGCCACATATGGTTTGTCCAGTCGTCTGTTGATGAGCACTTAAGGCTGTGTGGTCCATTTTTAGTATTTCAATCATCAGATAAACAAGAAGTTGGGTCTACATTCAGAGTTTCCTACACCTTTGTGTCATTGCATCCTATTTGTGTGGTTAACCTGACCTTTCTGTGAGGAAAGGGCTTGGGAGGCAAGGAAGAGCATTGTCGTGTCTCCAATCCTGCGACTTTTCTTTGGGGAGAGTAAGTGAACGTCTTAGGTTGATGGAGTCCTAGGTGTCTGTCTGATGTGGGGGCATTTCTGCATGAATACGCCCAGGTTTCCCACCCTGCTTTCTTTATATGCTCCAGTCAGCATGGGATGGTAGGCTGTTACTAGGTGCTCGAGCCAGATAGCCTGGTCCTGAATATGTACCCTCAGGCAAGTGATTTGTCTCTCTGTTCTTTTGTGATCAGCAGAAGGTGGCCACGGGAAAGAAACAAGAGTACAGCGTCCAAACCACAGTAAGTGCTCAGCAAATGCTAGTTTCCTTCTCCACTACTCTCTCGCTTTGTAGTTATAAAGTTAGGAGAAAATATTAACTAATTTTTTTTTTTGAACCAGACACACGATAATGTATTAGACATTGTCACCCTGGCCTGTCTGGCTTCCCCAACACCATTACCCTTGGACAGTTGGGCTCTTTCTGAAAACGCATTCACAGGATTCCTTGTGAGTCATTCCATTATTCAGGGGTGCAAGGAGGTCCCAAACCCCTAAGTGTGTGGCACTGAAAGCAGAACTTATCACCCAGAGTCTGGTTGGGTGAGAGGACCATGAGGACCTAACAGCATCCATCTTGAAGACCTGCGGGGATTTAATCCTGGCAAACAGGTATCACTCATACCCAGGAGTTCAAAGTTATCGGCCCATTAGGTTAAGTCAATGCTTTGGACTAACACCACCAATCTCATGGCTGGATCTGAAGCAGCGTTTGCGGAGTTTGCAATGAGTCTGGTCACCATAGATGTTTTCTCGTCACAATAGGGGAACCATCTCAACACAGTTGGGAAACACCATAGATGTTGCTGGTCACAATAGGGGAACCATCTCAACACAGTTGGAAAGCACTTCCAAACAAGGAAGCTCAAAGAGCAGAAAGCACCAGCAGGTGGCGCAAAAGCCCCAGGTGGGACCCAGCTCACGGCTGGAGCAGTCTGGGGCTGATGCATTGGTGCATTTCTGTAGGTTCCCCCTCACACTACCTTCTCCTCTCTTGCCCTGGCTCCATGGCCCCACTGCTGCCCAGTCCCCTTCCATGCTCAATTCAGTCCTTTTCTTTAGAGTTTGTGTTCGTCCACATAGAAACAAGAACACTGTGACTAATTATAAAATCATTATATGATTAAACTCAATTAACTTCAAATAACCCTTGAAATTTGCTTAATGTCAGCACTTGGCCCTGCTTGAACTGCTAAATATTACTATCCTTTGAAATTCTGATAGGACCAGCTGATTATGGTGTAGTACCTGGCTCGGTGGCAGAAAATGATGGCCGAGTGCTGAGGGTTTTGGGTGCAGGTGAGGGGGATGTTTGGGGATATGGTGGTGATGGCATTGGGAATCTTTGGCTCTGCTGGATATCAGGTAGTGATTTTCTGGTGGGAGCCTTGAGGTGACCTTTCACTGAGACCCTGAGAAATTTGTTCAGACCTTTGACTTTGGACTTCTGCCTTTTTTTTTTAGGTTGAATGACATGTCCTAAAATTCATATCCTGAAATTCATGTCCTGAAATCTCAAGGCTCAGTGTCTCAGACTATGACTGCATTTTGAGATAGGGCCTTTAACAAGGTAATTAAGGTAACATGAGGTCATAAGGTTGGGCCCTAATCCAATATGATTGGTATCCTTAAAAGAAAAGGAAGTTTGGACACAGATATACATGGAGAGAAGATCATATGGAGACACAGGGAGAGGACAGCCATCTGCAAGCCAAGAAGAGAGACCTCTGAGGGAACCAACCCTGGTGACACCTGTTAGCCTTGAAGAAGGTCAGCCTGGGGCACTGATGGCAGAGGTGGGAGGCAGGTATCTTCAAATTAATTACTTCCAGCCTCCCAAACTGAGAAAATAAATTTCTGCTGTTTAAGCCACCCAGCCTGTGGTACTGTGTTTTGGCAGCCCTAGCAAACTAGTAGAGTTCCTTTCACTCTCTGCCTCCATGTTAGCCTTGAAGAAGGTCTGCCTGTGGCACTGATGGCAGAGGTGGGAGGCAGATATTCCTCAGACTAGTTATGACTAAGAAGATGAAGGATTGAGAAAGCATTCACAGTCCTGTGAAAGGAAGGCCAATAACCACCTGGAATTTCAGCACTACCTAAATGTTAGAAGGGCATAAGAACTGGACTGGGTGTGGCGGCTCACACCTTTAGTCCCAGCACTTTGGGAGGCAGATGCAGGAGGATTACTTGAGCCCAAGAGTTCAAGACCAGCTTGGGCAGCAGGAGGATCATCTGAGCCTGAGCCTATGAGGCCAAGGCTGTGGTGAACCTTGATCATGCGCTCCAGCCTGGGTGACAGAGTGAGACTCCAACTCAAAAAACAAAAACAAAAGAACTGTCTTAATGTTCTGTGCTCTGGTTTTCTCATCAGTAAAATGGAGATGGTAAGAGTATACACCTCATAGGGTTTGTGGATAACTAAACTTATAACTGTGTGGCAAAGAGGCTGTCTTCTGCACCTGGGGAAAAATCAGCTTCCATGCTTGGTCCCTGTTTCTTTACTGGTTTTCAGCCAAGGCTGCTCTTTGCTCCTAAAAGTCATCCAGATTCCTGAACACATGGCCCCTCCATCTTTAAAGCCAGGCATGGAGAACTTCCCTTGCATGGAATACCTTTCATGCTTTGATTCTCTTTTGCTAGAAAGAGCTGGGTCCTTTCTAAGGGCTCAGCTGATTAGGTCAGGCTCACGCAGGGTAATCTCCCATTCTTAAGGTCAGTTGACTTTTGACCTTAATTATATATATAAAAATCCCTTCCCAGCAGAGTCTAGATTAGTGTTGGATTGAATACCTGGGAGAAAATGTGTGTATACCAGGAAGAGGGAAATATGGTGGTCAACTTAGCATTCTGCTTATCACAGCAAGTCTTGTTCTTAATGTGTGTATCCCTCCAGCTCTATCTGGGGAGTTCATTTTGGTTGAAGCCCTCTGGTTTGCTTTCTTCTAGACATTTCCCCTGCAAAGAGGGGCTGTAGTGGCATGATGTAAAGGTATTCTCTTTAGTTATTCTCTGTGCCTTCTGCTGAGAAGAGGCTCAGAATGTCCTCTAGTTCTAAACCCCTTACTCCCTTGAATGACTCTATCATCACCTCCTCCTCCTTCTAGGGAGTTATCACACCATGCTGAGCAACAGTCTTGGCTGTGACGGCCCTGGGTGCCTATAGTTTGAGCACTCATTGACTTCCCCATCGGAAGAGGTTCTGCCTCTAGGAAGGAGCTCCAGCTTGGAGCCAGAGGCTGTGGGTTAAAGTCCTCACTTGCTCTCATTTATAAACCAGCCAACTTCATTTCCTAATTTCTAAGTGGGATATGATGACTCCAACACTCAGAGCTGTTTTAAAGATTCTGTAAGGGGAGGTATAAACACATTTAGCCCATTGTAAAACATCATCCAGAGGTAAGCTGATATTATCAACCATGAACTTTCTAGATCACCAATAAGTGAATTTTGCCAGCTGCTTAGAGGAATTTAGAAAACTCAGAGCCTTGAAACATATTTCATATTTGTAAGAAAGTCATTGTTTCTTTGTCAAGAAAGGTCCAATGATCTGCACAAATCTAGATGACTTTTCTTTCTCTGTAGCTGTACTGATTGACTGAGTGGATGCTGGAATCTTCCCTTAGAGGGAAGATTGATCACGAAGCCCACGACTGGCTCCTGGATGCAACTGGATCATTTCTGAAAACTCCACCTAAAGGATGTGACCTTTGTGCTGCGGGCAGGACCTCAGATCTGAATTCTGCTTCTAGTGGTGTCCATAGGAACTCCTCACATGGTTCTTCAGGAAATGTGTGCCCAACCTTGGTGGCTGAGACCTTTGATATTTCTGCATTGAGGAAGGCAGTCCGCTCTTACTTCACCCACGGGCAGCAAAGTCAGATGGGTGTTTTGATGGCATTTGTGGTGGCAAATTTTATGTGTCAAGATGACTTTGGGTAGATGAACATTTAGATTGGTGAGCTCCCTTAACGTGGGTGGGCCTCATCCAATCAGATGAAGGGCTGAATAGAACAAAAAGACCAGTTTCTCTGAGCAAAAGGGAATTCTCTAGCAGACTGCCTTCAGAATTAATTTGCACTATTGGTTTCAGGTCCTGTAGGTGTGGATTTGGCAGCCTCCAGACTCACGCGAGCCAATTCCTTTTTTTTTGAGTTGGAGTCTCACTGTTGCCCAGATTGGAGTGCAGTGGCTGCTCCCGGCCACCACAGCCTCTACCTGCTGGGCTCCAGGGATCCTTCCGCCTCAGCCTTCCGAGTAGCCGGAAATACAGGCATGTGCTACCATGCTCGGCTGATTTTTGGATTTATTGTAGAGATGAGGTCTTGCTGCCCAGGTGGGTCTTGAACCCGCAGGCTCAGGCAATCCACTCACCTCAGCCTCCCAAAGGTGCGGGATTACAGGCTGAGCCACCAAGCCCGGCGTGAGCCAATTCCTTATGATAAATCTCTTTCTACATATATACACGTTCCCAATGGTTCTGTTTTTCTGGATATCCATGACTAATATAGATTTTTACCCCAAATCTTCCCTCTCTAGCTCCACAATGTCCCAGTGTCTCATGCCCTCTGTCTGCAAGGCTGGAAAGCTCATGGCTGTTCTTCTCGTGGTAACTGTCCAGTCACCAGGTGCTGGTGTTTAAATGCCCTAAATTCTGTGTTTAAATGCCCTAGTCATGTCCACTTCTCTTCTTTCGTACTTCTGATCTTCTTAGCTAAGAAATTTGTAAAGCTGCTTAACTGATCTCCTCATATTTAATCCTCTCCTTTTCAGAGAGATCTTCTCCAAACACCACTCACTTCCTGCCACTTTCCTCACCTAAACCAATTACCATTCTGGCCACGAATGACCATTCCAGCTTCTTTCCATGGCCTCCTCCCTTTCCCACTCCTGACTTACTTATTCTTGTTTCCTCATGACCTCCCTCGAGGGCCATATTCCCAGGGGATAGTTCCCAGTCTCCTCTGGTTAGTTTTTTTAACAAGCAAGATTTGGGCATGTGATCACAATGTGACTTGATTTTCATTCCACGGTTCCTTATTGGTGGGAGCTTTTCCACAGGACCTGGACTCCATGGTTCCTCTGAGGTAATAGAGTATCCTACATCTTCTGCAGCAAACACAGTCTCCATCAGGAATGAAGATGCCTGGTCCTGCGTAATACTCAGCCCTCTGAATCTGGTTCAATGAAAGGGTCTCTCTTCCCTGGCTAGGGCCAGCTGTGTGCCCCATGGGAGGTAACTGTGTCAGCGTCAGCTCACTTGCTTTGCCTGCTTCTCTTTCTGGCTTCTGCTTCCCTCAAGGCTAAAGGCTGGGGAGGAAGCCGAGAAAAGGAGGTAAAAACAGCTCTACTTAATGTCTTAGATGTCTCTGGCTACAGTAACAGAACCTCACAGGTTGGGTAACTTAAATGACAGACATTTATACTTCTGAAGGTTGAGAAGTCCAAGATCAAGGTGTCAGCATGGTTGGGTTCTGGTGAGGGCTCTCTCCTTGAGTTACAGATAGCCACCTTCTCGCAGTGTGCTCCCATGGCAGAATGAGACAGAGCTAGCTCCCCAGTGTTTCTTTTTATAATGGCACTAGTTCCATCTGAAGGCTCCACCCTCATGACATTATCTAAATCTAGTTGTCTAACAAAGGCCCAATCTCCAAATACTATCATACTGAGGGTTAGAATCTCAGTGCATGAATTCTGAGGATACAGCATTGACTCAAGCTCCTGAGAGGTGCTCTTAGCTCTCTGGGTTGAGCGTGTCTCAAGAACCACCTCTTTATCACACAGATGTGTCTGGGAGTCCTTCAGAAGCTATAACCCTCATTAAGCGGGTAACGCCAACCTCACACGGACCTTTAGATGGTACCACCTCCTTAAAAATGTCCCCAAGGGAGGCGCCAGCCTGTGGATTCCTCTCTGGGTCCCTGACCTTCTTCCTTGGCTCTAGCCTGTCTCCTTAAGATCCCTCAGGTATGGGTCAGATATTGTCCACTGCACTCCAAAACTCATGGCCCTTGCTGGCTTCCCAAATATCTCTGTTCAAGGTCCTATTTTGAAGGAAAACCAAGCAATCAAAGCCTTAAAGTCAGCAATTGAGACCCTACCCTATTTCTCGGGAACCTTGAGGTCACCCACAGCTGTGGCCATGCAGGCTGCACAGGAACTTGCTTCTCTCTGCTTTGGTCTCCTGTTGTTGTCTGCAAGATGAGACCACACTGGCATTACGGCTGCTGTATTAACCACATTTACCTGCTCTGCATCTTGTAGCTCAGCTTCTCAGGAAAGACTACCACTTGTTTCTGCCAGACTTCAGAGGGTTAGTTTTATACCTGGGGTGTAGGTTTTGTCCCATTGGGTCCAGCTGCGGCCAAAGCCACCTAACCCAAACATGGCCACCGAGCAGCTAGATGGGAGTGGAGCAGACATGGCCCCTGGTGTCCAACCCATTACTTTGCATGAAATAAGTACTTATCATACTAGTGAGAATACATATCATTTTGAAGAAAGGCACTGTTTTTTTTTCTCTCCATGCCTACAGCACCTTGCAGCATGTTTTATGTGACGGAGGTGCTTAATAAATATTGTTGACTGAGTCACTGGGAAAAATGTGGTCTAGACGTGCCTTCTGGAAATGTCCAGTAAGCCCCATTATTCCTTTTTGCAGTCAATTGTCTTGGAATGGGCCTTTTGGCATTAATCCCGAAAGGGCAGTAAACAAAGATGACTGTATAATTTTATTGTCTCTGATCCTCCATCAAAGCCGCCTTCCGCTTCCATCCGCATCTCTGCCTCATTGCTTCTGGGTTCACCCCTAGTACAGCTGTTGGATCATGCTAATGGCCCCTGGATCTTCATTTTGAACAATAATGTTTTTTTCCAGAATAATTGAGTCCAACGGGGACACACAGGGTGTAGAACACTTTATAACACTTGCTGTGGAAAAGGGAAAATAAAGAATTTCCTTCATGGCATTTAGTTCAGGGAACACAATTCATCAGGGTTGTCTTTATCTACTTATGTTTTAGTGATTAAATGCTGGGGGAAAATAGCCTCAGACATAAAATACCAAGAGCACTTCTGGCAAAGCCTGTCGGTTTAATTCAGATGTTAAATATTTTCAGGAGGGTCAAGTGCTCAAGGCCTGCATGTTTTGTCCTTTGAGTGAAATGAGCTCAAATAAAAAAGAGATAATCAGTAGCCCCAATCTGGGATACACTTCAACGGTGAAGGGGTTAGAGGTCCCAATTTTACAGGAAACGAATGTTCCAGCTCTGGGACTCTGAGAAAAGAATTTGAATTGTGGATAATTTCATTATGTAAAAAGCAGCTAGAAAAATCCTTGTTCCTGGAAAATAGATGGCTTATTTAAGGTTGATTGAAGTGGAACTCTCTCACAACAATTTTGTCTGTCTGCAATTTCCCTAACTTAGACAAGGAGACATTCCAGGGAAGGATCTGGGCAGGCAACTTATCTGGGGAGGCCCTGCTATGTTTCCAGGTGTCCTGCACTAATCGCTGGGAATGGGTGGGTGTTGATTGGCCTCCAGGTCTCAGAGAGCAAACCCATAGGTCCCTGGAGAGAATTCTGGTCTTTGGGGTCTCCAGCTGCTTGCATTATGAAGTTTATCACACAAAAGGTTTTTATTTTCTTTGTGTACCTCACTGCAGTGCAATGACACTGTGACCCTTTGCCCAGAGATCCCGTGGGGTTCTTTCTCCAGGAGCTAACAGCAGATTTCCCACAAAGTTATATCTTTAAACATAGAGAGACATCTTCATCACACTGATGAGTCAATATGGCTTAATTATTATTAATCCAAATACCACATTTAAATAGGTAAGATTTAGGCCATTATGCTTTTATGTTCAACTTTCCTTACCAGCTAGGTATAGCGCACAGAGGTAACTGGAAATAACTCTATAAAATGAAACTCTTTATTAACTCAATTAAACATGCACATTAATCAGTTTTAGTGTAAACATAGTTAAAATAAGCTATGCAATTTGGATAAGATTTAAATAATAGTTTCCTTTATTTATTGGTTGCACCCGCAGAACAAATTAAAAGAAATAGGTAAACTGAAGTCAGAACGTAACTTAAAAACAAAACACAACCACACAAGCACAAACTCTTATTTAATTTAATTTAATTTATTTATTTATTTTTGAGTTGGAGTCTCACTCTGTCGCCCAGACTGGAGTGCAGTGGCTGCTCCCGGCCACCGCAGCCTCGACCTGCTGGGCTCTGGCGATCCTTCCACTTCAGCCTTCCAAGTAGCCGGAATTACAGGTGCGCACTACCATGCCCAGCTGATTTTTTGATTTATTGTAGAGATGAGGTCTCGCTGCCCAGGCGGGTCTCGCACCCGCGGGCTCAGGCAATCCACTCACCTCAGCCTCCCAAAGGCGCGGGATTACAGGCTGAGCCACCGAGCCCGGCTACAAACTCTTATTTTAAAACAGGAAGTGATAAGATTTTCAAACAGAATTTTGGGATGATTCTCCACTTCCCAGGACTTGGGTTTGTAGGTGTGGTCTTGTATCCTAAGATGTTGGATATTTCAACCAATAGAGAAATAATCCATTTTATAATCCAGAGGAGGTTTAGGGCTTGGCACCCTGGAATCTTAAAGCACAATCTAAAATCTTCCAAAATCTATTTTGCAGAGAAAGCAGTCAATTTCCACAATGTTTGCCTCTGGGAATTCCTTTTTATATTCAGTTTATGTCTATAGATCCTTGCAAAATTTTAAACCTAGGAAGAACCATATAGTTGACTGTCCTGGCCTGGCCACTTCTGAGAGTAAAAGGGAAAATGATTAATAATTAAGCTGAGACAACAGGCTGGACAGGGAATCAGATACCAACATAATCACAGCCTTTTCTTTCTTTGGTTCTCCCTTCATTGTCCTGACATTCTTTCAAGTGTTCTCTGAAATGCTCCTATGGGTTTAAAATATGTTAAGTAGCAGCACTAGGAGAGACTGCTCTGGAGAAACCCTTGGAAGGCAGTAGGGCTCAGTCATCAAGGGCAATCAGGGACGTGACACAGTTCTCAGCTGGAATCTTAGCATCGCCCTTACTAGCTCTGCATCCTACTGTTAAGTCATTTATCCCCATGTTCCTTGATCTTCCTCATCTGTAAAACAGAGATTGTTATGAGGGTTAAAGAGCATAATAAAGCACTTAGTCCTCATAGTATTATAGTGAGCACTCAATAACTGTAGCTACTGTAATATTATTATTATTAAACATTCTAAAATGATAAATTTGATGAGGGTTAAAAACAACCAAAAAAGGGGCCCAACTTCTCCAAAGACTGAGTCTTGCAGGAGCTGGTAGGGTGGGAAGGTAGTATCGAGCCTGAACAGGTCTTGTCATTCTTTATTAATGGTGAAACACATTTCATGGGAGGAAGCATTTACGAGAGGGAGTGTAGGAGGTACCCAGAGAGGCGTTTGATTTCCTGAGTGTCTTAGTCCATTTTCTGTTGTTTATAACATGATATGTGAAACTGTGTAATTTATAAAGAAGAGTAATTTATTTCTTGTAATTATAAAAGTTGAATCCAGGGTTGATGGGCCACATCTGGTGAACCCTTCTTGCCAGTGGGGACTCTGCAAAGTCCCGAGGTGGCACAAGGGACTGAGCGTGCTAGCTCAGGTCTCTCTTCTGCTCACAAAAGCCACCGTCCCAAACCCATGATAACCCATGAATCCTTTAACCTATTCACCCATTAATCCATTCATAAGCATAGACCCTTCATGACACAATCACTTCTTAAAGTCCCCACCTCTCAACACTGCCACATTGGAGGTTTAATTTCAACATGAGCTTAGGAAGAAGAATATATTGAAACCATAGCTCCGAACTTTCTCAAATTTGGGCAGACCCTGGTCTGCCTTATCCTTGGCAACAGCTGCATACACCGCGACAGCCTCTATAAAGAGGGATTCCTTGGTCTGTATCCCCCTGCATGGTTGATGAAGCTCATTCACCCATATTCCCCAAATCCTTTCATGAGCCACTCAAGGAAGTAGTGTAGACCCATTTTCCAGATGAAGATGTTGAGGCTCACTCAGGGTACGGAAGGAGCCAGAGGCTAAGAGGTGTGTCAGATCCTATGACACAAAATTGGTTTTTTTTCTGCTATATTGCCCACCTTCTTTGAGGTTTAGCATGTGGCAAAATCAAAACAGCGGCAGGGGCAGGCCCCATCACAAAGGCTAAACTTGTAAATGGGGAGCAAGTGTGGGGCCAGGGACATGCATCACTAGGCAGCCACCCACTAGTGCCCCTCCAGGCAGCCGACAAGGCCCAGATCCTGCAGATACTCAGAGAATACTTTTAATTGAAATCGTTCTTGGTTGTTTAAATGTAACACACCACAATGTTACAAAAAGCACAGCACTTTCTGAGGTGTAAGGGGTGATTTCACCAGCTATTTCCACAGCATTCTCTGCCTGGTACAGCTAAATTTGATGAGGTTTAAAACCAACAAAAATGGGGCCCAACATATATGTCAAATAAATACATATATGGATAGAACCACACATACCTGTCTGGTAACTGATCTGGTGTGTGTGTGTGTGTGTGTGTGTGTGCGTGTGTGTGTGTGTGTGTGTGTGTGTGTGTGTTCCTGTGCCTGCACGCCCACTGGGGGTGGGACTCTGAAGCACGCAAGGACCTCCAACTGTCTGTTTGGATGTGAACATCTATCTACACTTGCCCACACTTACGCTGATTTCACAACACGATGCTCTGCACATGTGCATTTTGCTGCTCCACATCTTAATTTCTCAGCCACTTGGTTTCAAACTTGGAAAAACTGCATTTGATGTTGAAAGCTAAGTTCACACCATGCAGGGTATTTTAAAACCCAGCAGCTGATGCCTGAAGTGTGAAAAAAAAACATCTCTTTCATCCTTTTTGAGGCTACTGAATGCTGGGAAAGTTTTTCTTAACTAATCGGGAAACATACGGCATTGACAGGATGCTGTTGCTTCTCTGCCATTACAGGATGCACTTTGAAACGATCCTGGACATTTTCGCTGAAGGACAGTTCCATTGGGAGGAAAGTGGCCTGAATGTTCAATGACAGAGGTAATCTTTTGAGAAGATAAAATGGATTTATTTGAATTTAAAAATATATATATTTACACACATAGGCTTCCAGGCTTACAAAATAAAGGAACGGAAAGGACTGTTGAAGAAATCAGGACTAAAAGAAGAAAGGGCAGCACAGTGATGAAGATGGGCAGGTTACCTCACTGAGATGATCACAACACACTCATTAGAACCCTCTGCTGGCCATGACTTTCTTAGGGTTGTGCCTCTTTGGGAGGCTCTTCCTTCCCAATTCTCCTTCACGCCTCCTCTTTTTACCCACATATTTGGTTTGCATCCTAAGCTGAGGGCCCCTTTCCTGCTCCAGTACCCTCTCCTCTTTATAAATCTCTTGCACTTCTGATTTCAGCTGTCCCTCTGCTCCCAGAGGACCCAACGGATGTATCTGTTCCTCAATCCCTCTGGCCTCTTATTAAAATGCAGATTCTGATTCATCAGGTCATCTTGGGTCTGTGGTTCTCCATTTCTGACTAGGTCCCAGGTGATCTTGTTGCTGCTGGTCCCCAGACCCCATGTTGAGTAGCAAGAACCATTTAGTATCTATGTGGTATACTTTGTCCCATAAATCATATTTGCATGTGTATTCCCAGCCAGAATGTAGGCAGCAAGGAGAAAAGGATTCATGTTTCCCTACAAACATCCTACATAGTACAGAGCCTTTCAGATGGAAGGAGCAAAAAAGTGACAATTTATGAAAGGAAGCTGGAGAAAGACCCCATGCTCGAATTATCTTAAATAAATTCTGTATTTTCAGAAGCCAAATTTGTTCCCATTATGGACTTCCACTCAAAAGATGGTATTTTAGAATCAGAGTAGCTTAGAAAATAAATTATCGAAGCTGAGAGTTATCCAAGTGTCCCTGACAGAGTGGGAGCCATCATCCACACTTGTTTTGAGGCTGCAGCACAGCAGAGATGGCGGAAACTCACAGGCATCTTCCTGGGTCCTCAAACCTTCGAGGACTCAGTCACCACTCAAGCTAGGCCGCAGGAGCAAAAGAGGAGTACCTCGGTGCCAAGATGCCCAGTCTCCTTGCTCCCTTTACTTCCTCTGAAACAAAAGTTAGCAAATTTTGTCTACAAAGGGGCAGACTGCAAATATCCTAGGTTATTTATTTATTTTGTATTTTTTTAGAGTCAAAGTCTTGCTTGGGTAGGAAAATGCCCTGCTACCCAAGCTAGAGTACAGGGGTATGACTATAGCTCACTGTAACCTCAAACTTCTGGACTCAAGCGATCCTTCTGTCAACTTCCCAAGTAACTAGGACTACAGGCATGTGACACGACAACTGGTTAATTTTTAAATTTTTTCCTTTTTTAGAGATGGGATCTTGCTATGTTTCGCAGGCTAGTCTCCAAGCTGGCCTCAAGCAGTCCTCTTGCCACAGCCTCCCAAAATGCTGGGATTCTAAGTATGAATCACCATGTCCCACAGTTATTTTAGGTTTTGAGAGCCATAACTATCTGCTACAACTTCTCAACTGTGTTACTGTAGTGAGAAAGCAGCCATAGATAATAAATAAATGGCTGTGTTCCAGTAAAACTTTATTTACAAAACTAGGCAGCAGGCCAGTTTGGCCTTAGGTCATAGTTTGCCAGCTGTTGCTTTAGAACTATTTGTGACAACAGGTGAGGCAAATAGGGAACAGATTCTTCTTCTGAGAAGGGCATTTTCCTACTGATCTCTTATTTAGTACTCTATGAAGGAAGGTAACCTTGTCCCATCTCACAGATGGAAACATGGAGGCTCTATGGCATCAGCCATGGTTGCCAACAGCAGCATAACTGGTAAGAGATGTGGGGGGATTTGGATCCAGTTCTACTGAGTCAGAATCTAGCACTCGTTCTGCACTTTCATTTCCTTGCTCTTGCCTCAGAGAAAAGCTAATAGTTCACAATGTTCACTGTGTCAGCATAGGGTCCTTCTACCCAGCTCTCTTGGAATCATAACCCGTCTCATGCCAGCATGCATCACAGGAAACCATCTCTTACCCAACTCTTCTGATTACAAACAGGCAAAATAGAAATGACACTGTGTTACCTTGAAACGTGGAGACACAGGGCTGGATTTTCTACAATAGGCCTTTGTGCACAAGCCAGTGAAACACCAACAGAAAAAAAAATAACCTTATCACAAATTAAAAGAACAATCTTTAGAAAATAGCTGAAATGTAAGGTTAATTGGAGCCAGAAATGTCAAATTAATGCAGCAATGCACCGGGGAGCCTGCCCTGGCCTTTGTGCACAAAATGAGAGCACACGACAAAGGGAAGCCGGGAACGGCATAATAGGATTTTAGGGAATCCCCTGTCATATTAAACAGGCTTTGCAATTAATTTCTTGCTGCAATGTTATTTTCATTGGCCTATATTTTCTTTGACCTCTCACATTTTTTAAGCTACCAATGCAGGGCAAGTGGGATTTAGGACTGAAACAAAAATGCCCCACAAAATTGTTTTGACTTAAAATCAGTAGAAATGGGATAAAACTGCAATGGTGCAGGTGAGTAGTTGGAGCGCCCTTGGAGTGAATTGGGGTTCACAGGTCATTCAGTGGGAAAATGCTGACCTGGGAGCCTTCGCTCAATCTCTTTCAGAACCCCCAGGTCCAATCTTGCAGGGAAAGTCTTGGGATACCCAGGAGCAGAGTGGTGGCTTTACAGGCCAAGCTCTTTCATTCACTGAGTACACAACAGGCCAAGCAGCTTTTAAAACATCACCTTATTTAATCTTCATAAAAGCCCTGTGAGGTATGTTCTATAATTATTGTCATTTTCAGATGGGGAAATGGAGGCACAGAATGCTTAAGTGCTTGGTTGACACCACACAGGCAGTGAGCTTCTCAGGCTGGGATTTGAACCGAGGTCTTCCTGATTCCAGGGCTGTGTATTTAACATGTCATACTTTGTCCTCCTCACGATGGCATTAAAGTTCACCTGGAGTGCCTGTAGGCCACATAATCCCAGTCAAATTTTTTTGCATCTTGTATTTTTAGTTGTGGTAAAATAGCATAAAATTCATAGTTGCATTTGTAAGTGTACAGTTCAGTGCCATTCAGTACATTTGCATTGTTGTACAACCCTCACCTCCATCCATCTCCAGAACTTTCTCATCTTGCAAAACTGAAGCTCCCTACCCATTAACAACTCCCATTCCTCCTCCCACAGAGTGCTCTGTGTCCTGGTGGTGGTGGCGGTTATAGGAATCCATTTATGGGATCAAACTGCCCCTTCTCCGCCCCCCTCCACCGAGAGAAAGTATGTAAAACGTGGTAAAAACTGAGTAGAGTCTGTCATCTAGCTTTCAGTATTGTACCAATGTCAATTCCCTTGTCCTGATATTGTGCTACTGTTCTACACTGGGTCGCTACTATATCGTTTGTTCTATACATGTGCACTGACTCACTATTTTTGTAACTTCCTGTGAATATGTAAGTATTTCAAAATAAAAATTTAAAAAGTTGTGCATGTTAAAGGGAAGTTAGTTAGTAATTGATTTTTTGCTGCATTGGCTCCCAAAAGGTGTCATATTGTATGATATCAGGTGAGGATGTCACCAGAAAATCTTTCAAGGTTTCTTGAAATATCAAAGACCACTCAATACTGCATTAGGAGAAAATTCCGAAGAACAATTTTGTTCACCAGAAAAATGATCCAATGTCAGTAATGACAGTGAGCAGGGAGGCTAAGACATTGAGTCTGGTATTTTATTTGTGCAGAGGGAAGGATTTAGTGCTTTGTTCTTTTGAGGCACCAAACTTCTGGGATTCCCCTGCACATGGTGGGGCACAAGGAACCTGGGTCGTTGGTATTATTTTTGCATTTGAGGAAATGGAGGCACAGAAAGGGTAAGTGAATGTCCAGTGTCACACAGTCAGTAATCTGCCAGATTGAGCCCATTTGTTTCATGGCAGCATTTTGTCCTTTTTACCCACACTGTTCTGCTTTTTAAGTGAAACTGATTTACAAGGAGTAGAGAGTGTGAACGTGGGCAGTGTTGGCTTGGTTTAGAGTTGTTAATGAACTCTAGGCAAAATGATATGAACTCTCAGATTCTCAGCGTGAAGTTACTAACAGGTGTCTATGCTGAGATTTTTGAGGATCACATTGTCATTTACAAAATGCCTGAGCAACCAATTAAAAAAATAAGGTAATTCTGGAATTGGGATTGTTTTTTGTAAGGCACACAGCATTTAAATAAGGGAGAAAATGCTGTAGAAGTTTGCTAAGTTAGGCTTCATGAGAAAGGATGTATGTATCCAAAAATTCTTTGTATGAACTTGGGGCAGGGAATTTGAAAGAGTTAGTATGTTTAAAAGCTAGACACCCAAAACCTGGGTATACTGTTCTTGAAAAACGCTGGTTCTTGGAATTGTTGGCATGCCTACAGCTTAGCACTATGGTAGTTCATGTTACTGGGTCCAGTCTCACTGTGTATCATGCTGTGTCAAAGCATTTATCCATTGTCAATTTGATTTGGAATACAATGTCATATTAATTTAGAAATGTCTCAGGAGACATGCATGGCTTTTAAAGACCAGCAGTGTGCCCTAGGAAAACACTGCCAGGTACTATAAACAATGCCTCTCAGCAGACCAGGAGGCTCTGTCAAGGGCACATTGGAAAGCTGTCTTTGTCTCTCAAACAAAGTAAGTCATTGGCTTCTTCTGTTTCAAATCTCACCACAACCTGGTGAAATAGACATTGTTTTGTCTACTTTGCCACTGAGGAAACTGAGGCTCAGAAATTTAGTTTGCTGAGGGTCACAAACTAGTAAACAAAATAGTCCAGATTTTGATCCTACCTTCTGATTCCAAGTTCAGTTCTCATCCTTGCACGCTACGGTGAATTTCCTGTCATTGTTTCTTTAGGACAAGTAATAAAGTCAGGGATTAGAAAGTTCTGGCTTCATTACAATATTCCATGGACATATCTTCCATGCATATATTTATACATACACTAACACTTACTATTTAATATATATGATGAAATTTAATCTTCGATATGCTGATTAATCTTTTTGGAAAATGTTCATGTCTTACATGAAATGTGCAATTAATTGTTGAAAATCCACCCAAACCGATAAATGAATTTGAGTGTGTTTAGCCAACTCAGCAATTCATAATCTCTTAGGAGACATGAAATGTGATATATAGATAAGAATACACAGCTGGCCTATTTCCAGCATTCTGGCCTCCATTGAGAATTTAGGATTCAGAGGTATCTTTCATTCTTTCTTACCCTCCCTCTACAGTTTTCCCAATTGTTTGTATTTCCAGAATGCTGGAAAGGTGGGGTAGATTTGGTTGCAATATGTAATATGGGCAAATCCTTAATTGGCTCTGCCAACCAGATGGTAGTAGATGAACCTCTGTATTTCAATGGTATAAGCATCGACTTACAGTTAAATATTTGCACGTGTATCTAATTGTCTATGCGAAATTGTTCTTGCCGAATAGAAGTCTGGTTGAGCCTTCAAATAACTTGGCCTCCAACAGGCATTAATATTTTAAACCATCACTAACACTTGGTGCTATAGATCCAATTTTACTAATGTGTGTGTATTTTTTTTAACACCTCTCACTGCAGTGTAATTTTTGAACATTTGTAGCATGCTTAGAATGCTACTGTGAGTTTTCAAGGACCAAGAATTCTGATAGTGTACTCAGTGTATTCAAATAACCAGCAGAAAAAAAGCCCCATATCCAGTTTAATCAATTGACTGTTAATTTTTTCTAAATGGTGTCAAAAAAACTGGTTCGACAGATATAGCTCCTGGGTTAACTTTGTGTCACTGCCTCCACGTATGGAGAGCTGGTCACTCAGCGCAACATGGAACGGATGAGGACATAGCAGCAATGATTCAGACTTTGACCCATGAATGAAGTCCTTCATCAAACATGCGTGGAGTGCCTGTCAGGTTTCTGTCTCTGTGCTGGAGCAGAGCTGCTTTCTTTCTGCTGGCGTTTGCAGGGATGGGATAGGTGGGGTTTTGGAGAGGAAGTATTTCACCCTGTCTGAGGAGTGTGGTGAGCTCAGAGCCCAGAGCTGAACCCTCAGAAGGCATTCTGAAGGGAGGCAAGGAAGTGGGCAAGGCTCTTCTGGCAGGAGGAGCCACCGTGAACCAGAGGCAGGGGTGAAAGGACAGAGCAGGCTTGGGAATGCTGCCAGGTTGACTTGGTGTCTGACGGGTAGGGAGCCACAGAGGGTGGCGGTGAGGTTTCATGCTGCCAAGGACACAGGGACTAGAGATCATGAAAGAACTTGCTAGTTGAGTTAAGGACTGTGGGCTTTTGCCTGAGGGAATTCTAGAGGTGAGCAGTGCACTTTGACTACTACCAAATCCATCTCTGTGATAAGCAACTCACAGCCAGCTGTAGCATTGACACTGGGAAAATTTCACTAACTCTGCCCAAGGGTCTGTTTAATACACTGTGATCCACTGTTCAGAAAAAGTAAATCACCCTTCCCCAACTGCAACCTCCCATCCTCCTCCTTCACTAAACCCTGAGGTCTACAAAGAATGTGAGGTTAAACAGATCTGGGAAATAATATTAAAAATTAGAATTCAAAAGCAACATCAATGTAGTTAAATGCTTAGACACTATGGTGGCCATTTATGTATATCATTTAACATTTATGTTGTTCAGTGTTTTCCCAACCAGACAAAAAGTCTGAGGACAGTTTTGGTTGTCACAGTCAGATTGGGGGTGCTACTGGCATTGATTGTGTAGAGGCCAGAGATATTATTAAACCTCCTGTAGTGCATAGGGCAGTCCCTACCACAAAGAATTATCCAGCCCCAAATGTCAATGGTGTGAGGTTGAGAAACCCTGATTTAGTACCTAGTAGCTTCTAGACATTGTGCTAGTCACTGGAAATATTGAGGTCAATGAAACCTGACTCATGCCCTTGAGAAGCTTGTGATCTACAGCAAATGACAGGCTTGGAGATGCACAGCTACAGGTCCCTGAAGGTCTCGGGGCTGTGGGTTTCTAGAGGCAGAAGCACCCACCCCCCGGAGTCTGTGCATAGGCTATGCCTAGGATTCCCCAGGACCAGGATGTTTGCTTTGCCTTTTTTTTAATGTGAAAAACAAGCCATGTCCTTTTTCTTTTGCTGGAGCTGGCTCTTCTTTCGGCCTACATGCAAAGTGAGACTGGTGAAGGAAAATTAAAATGAGAAAAACAACAGCAACAACAAAAACACGAGGGGAAAAGGACCAAGAAAAGAGAGGCTGACTTTCGAATGCTCTAGCTGTGCTGTAAATTTATTTTCTAAGTCATATTTTATTTGTAGAGACAGCTCAGTAGGGATTCAAGAGAGGCAAGGACCTTGGCTTCTTTTTTGGCAACTCGTGAGTTATAGGTCAGAATTGACAGAAAAGATGTGCTTTTTTCTTCTTTATTTCTTCCATCCCTCTCTCCCTCCTTCCCTTTCTCGGTCCCTCCCTTCTTCCCTCCTTTTCTTTTAGGTTTTAAAAATAAATTGTACTATGCATATTTAAGGCATACAACATGATGTTATAAGATACATATATATATAGTAAAATGGTCGCTATAGTGGAACAAATAAACATGCCCAACATCCCCCCATAAGAGGTGCCTAATAAACACCTGATGAGTCGATTTGAAATTCGGTCTTGCACGAAATCTCTTACACTCTGGTTCTCTTTCAGAGAGAATGTTTTTATGGTGTCAAAGGGTTCCAAACCATGGCGTAGCTTGTCCTAGCAGGGGTATCCCCATTGAGAAGCATCCTCTGCTGCTGCCTCTCAGCAGATTCATTATCTCAAACTTGGCCAGACTTTCTTCACCTGCTTTTGCAATCAGGCTTGTTACTGAAGTCCCTGCTTCCTGCCGACCTCCTTGCCCCACAGAGGGTGAGATGCAGCTGCACCACCAGTCGGGATTCTGACAGCTTCCCAGATGTTTGTGTTCCAGGGACACCGGTCTCTCCTTGGCCCAAACACTCCACTCTGCAAGGGCTCCTGCAAACCTGAGGCTGCAGTAATTCTTTCTGAGATCTTGCTGGTTTCAGAGAGTCATTTGCTGGCACTCTAGGTCACATGAGTCACCAGAGTCCCAGTAGCAGGTATATTGACCCAATGCCACGTTGAAGTAGAAGAGTGACATGAGTGGAGAAGAAAACATAAAAATTCCTGCATGCTGGAGAAAGATTATGCAGGCTTACCCACTGGGTTCCTGCTGAGCACAGTTGTAATTGGAATGTACTCGTTCCAAAGTTTATTGGGTCCTGGAGCGACTTGTTACTGAACTGGTCAATTAATCTATTATTATTATTTTTTAATGAGTTAGGGGATTTCCTCTAGCAGAAAATCACCAGGAAGCATGACCAAATGCCCAGAGCTCAGGGAAAGGCTGGCCTTTCCTTCTAGAAAACCCTATTCAACAATTAAAGGAGGAAATGGACGCCTCCCGCTACAGGTGGCAAATTGGGCTGATCTGGGAACCAAAGAGGAAGGATTTATTCTGCTTGGAGGTGAGCACAGGGAGATCGCCATGAAACCCGATTACTCAAGTGCAGCAGTTTGAATGTTCGGAAATAAAGCCGTTGAGTCTCCCTGCTGAGAGACAAATGATTTCTATTTAAAAACTTGCTTGTTCTGTGCAGTAACTCCCAATGTAGCAATAATTAATGATATCAGAAGGTGAAGAAAGACCTTCTGCTGGAATCCCTCTGCTCCAGGCATGAAATTGGATTAAAGTGAAGATAAACTTAGACATTGAATCTGTTGAGGAAATCAGTAATTATGTGGAAATGCACACATTTTGAGCTATTTGAGGGAGCTGGTTTGATGTTCTGTCACTAGCCTTGTGCCAGACATTGGGACATGAAGGAAATGAACTGTCAGAAGAGGTCGCTAAACCGGTCATTGTATCCACCTTGGTCCCAACTCTAGATTTCAATTCTTCCCCCCAAGTGAAGTTCTGTCGCCCTTTTTGACATGCTCTGTGGCCAATACTGCAGGCTGCCTTCCTAATACCATTACCGCTTTTTCTTAAGTTTTTTTTTTTTTTTTTTTTAGAGTTGGAGTCTCACTCTGTCGCCCAGACTGGAGTGCAGTGGCCGCTCCCGGCCACCGCAGCCTCGACCTGCTGGGCTCCGGTGATCCTTCCGCCTCAGCCTTCTGAGTAGCCAGAATTACAGGTGCGTGCTACCACGCCCAGCTGATTTTTTGATTTATTGTAGAGATGAGGTTTCGCCTGCCCAGGTGGGTCTCGAACCCGCGGGCTCAGGCAATCCACTCACCTCAGCCTCCCAAAGGCACAGGATTACAGGCTGAGCCACCGAGCCCAGCTTAACAAGTTTTTTTAAAGGAGGATAGTGTGTAACCCAAAGAGTGTAATTTCCCAGCCAGGTGAAGGTGGCCGTGTGATATGGTTTTGGTCAAAGACATTTTAGAAGTCTGCTGGTGAATTTTCTGGGAAAGTTATGTATCTTTCTAATAAAAGGGGACAAGATCAGCTGGAATATGCTTTTTGCCCTTTGCCTTTTACCTCCCTACCCTTTTCCCCTGCCTGGAACAGTAGTGGAAAGCTGGATGGTTGAGCTGCCATTTTATAACCACAGGGATCACATTTCTATCCTAAGGATGGTTTAGTCAGCAGCTAGAAGGAATGTGGCTCCTTCATGATTTTCTTGGGCAAATGGGAAGGAGAAGGCTCTGCCCTCAGGCATCTTCACTGATCAAGCTCTGAAGTTTAGATTTAGGATAAAATCCTTTTCCTGGTTTCAGGCATAGAGCCAAACGAAATGATGAGCCATTTGGGAGGGCTCAGTGTGAGGCTTTCCTGGGCTCCCAGGAAGAAGACATATGTCTGTCTCCTGGCCACTGAAAGAATGGCTGGACCAGCTGTCATGCATGCTCTGGGCGTGGAAAGGATGGAGGAGGAGATGGTGATGGCCTTCTGTGGTGTGTGGCTAAGGGACATGTCTCTTTTGGTCCTCTCTGGGTCTCCTTTGTCACCCTTAGTGCATCACGTGTCTTCCTCTAGGACTCCACTCAATGCCATTTGCTATGGAAGGATTCTGAGTTGAGCACAAGGTATCCTGGTAGTAAAGCCTTTAGGATTAAAAGAAAAAACAATCTTCAGTTCCTTTTCCTACAAATATCCAAAGGTCACTGTCTAGACAGGACTGGATTTCCACTTCCCCAGCTCTTCTTGTTCTTAGGTTGCCACTGTTTGTATCCAGGCACTACTGGACCAGAAGATCTTTCCCTCCTTTGTGATAGGTTTGCTCAGTTTGGCACTCGAGACTATGGGGGCTGACGAGCTGAGCAGGCTCTTCTGAATTTGGTTAGGGCATGGATTTGAGGCTGAATACTTCTTAAATAATACCTTTCCCACCAGCAGTCGTCATCTGCTCCATCATACTTCCTGGGTTATATTATTAAAGTCCTTCCTTGACTGAAGGGCTCAGTATTTGGTCTTGAATCATTTAAAGCCCATACCTCCATACATTGCTTCCATCAACTCTCATAACAATCCTTGGGTTAGTCCTTTTTAGCTGCATGTACATATGAAAAACTGAGGCTTCCAGAGATTCCCTTTCTGGGCCAAGACCACAAAGTTATTCCACAGCAGAGTGGAGCTGAATTCAGTGGTGCCCACTTTCTTTTTCCTCACCAATTCTTCACCAGCTCCCTCTTCCTCTCCAGACATCCCTTCTTTGGTGGAGCCCCAGGAATCACAGAAACTGTTGACTGAACTGTTTGCATGCACTTATGCAGATTTCCATTCCTTCCTTGGTATGCAGCTTAAACATCTTTCCCCCAGGTTTCCTTTGTGTTGGATGGTGCAATGAGTTTGGGTCAATGATGCAGGAAGAAGCGATTATTTCTAATTACCGTCCTGGCCCCTAAAATGCCTTGTGTGATGCAGACTCTTTCAAAGTGGAGAATCCAAGGCTGGGTGCGGTGGCTCACATCTGTAATCCCAGCACTTTGGGAGGCGGAGGCAAGAGGATTGCCTAAGTCCAGGGGTTCGAGACCAGCTTGGGCAACTTGGTGAGACCTCATCTCTACAATAAAAATCAAAAAATTATCTAATTATCTGGGTGTGGTGGTGCATGCCTGTAGTTCCAGCTACTCGGAAGGCTGAGGTGGAAGGATTGTCTGAGCCAAGCAGGTTGAGGCTGTGGTGGCTGTGAGCGTGCCGCTGCCTTCCATCCTAGGTGACAGAGTGAGACTCTGACTAAAAAAAAAAAAAAAAAGAAAATGGAGGAGATAGAGGGACTTTAAGGTGACCCAATGGTTGAACCACAGATAAAAGGGTCTCACACATGCTTAGAGGAGAGCTGCACAACTTACAGTGGTCTGTCATTCCAGTGAGAAATGTGGGAATTGCTCAATGCAGCACCTAGTGTGACTAACCCCAACTAATTTCAGTTGCTTGGGTTGCTGACACACAAATATCTGTATTGAATCTTGTAAAGGCCATGTCTGGTTAGTGGGAGGAAACGTGTTCCAGATATTCTGAGATGGATGTAATGTTTTGGTGGAGACATTGTCTTCCAAGATGGTTGATGTGGTTGAATTTTCTAGAATGGAGTCACAGAAGCATGTAAATACCTCCCAGTCCCAGTCATTAGTTCTCTCTGTTCTTAGTTTCTTAGAATTGTTCCTAATGGTGTCTAACAGTTTTGGGTTTTCCTATAAACACAAAACTGAATTTATTGCAGCCATTTCCTAATCTAACTTGTAAAGAATTATTCTCAAGTTATTGAAGTAGTTCTAGACATCATCATCACCTTCCATCACACTCCCCAACAGACACAGACACACACACACACACACACACACACACACACACACACACACATACACACACACACACACTGGTGAAAGTTTCATATTATTAAAAATTTTATTGATGCATAATATATGTACATAATCATCTCGGGGTACATGTGTTAATTTAATACATTTATATAATTTGTAAAGATCAAATCAGCATACTTAGGATATCCATTACCTTAAACGTTTGCCTTTTCTTTATGATAGAACATTCAAATTATTTTCTTCTAGCTATTTTGAAATGTACAATAGATTATTGTCAACTACAGTCATCCTACTGTCTAACACTAGTTGTTATATTCACATTGTTTTGTTTTGATCTTAATAGTAGTGCTTGAGACTGTGTTGATATAGCAGAGAACAAGTTACTTCAATTCTAAAATTAAGTTTCTTCATGTGGATAATGGAGATAAAAAATATCCAGCTCTCTAGTTAGTTGGGGGAATATAATGTGATAACATGTATAAAAGTGCTGAGCACTGTCTTAGGAGCCAGTAACCCCTATCCACAGGACTTATACATTAACATTAGATCCTGCTATAATTGTTTATTAGTTCCAGAATATTTTTGGGGACTAGTTCTTTCAGATTTTCTACATAAAAGATCATACCATCTTCAAACAAAGGCAGTTTATTAATTTCTTCCCAATTTGTATACATTTTATTACCTTTTCTTGCCTTATTGCATTGTCTAGGACTTCCAGTACAATATTAAAAAGCAGTGATATGGAGGCACATCATTACCTTGTTCATAATCTGAATGGGAAAACTTTGAGTTTCTTACATTAAGAATGATGTTAGCTGTCTTTTTTGGGTAGATGTTCTTTGTCAAGTTGAGGAAGTTCCCCTCTATTTCTTGTTTGCTGAGAGTGGTTTTTTTTTTTAAATCATAGATGAGTGTTGGATTTTGTCAAATATTTTTTCTGCATCTGTTGATATGATCATATAATTTTCCTTCTTTAGTCTGTTGAAGTAATTGAATTATATTAAATAATTTTTCAATGTTGACCCAGGCTTGCATACCTGGGGTAAATCCTACTTGGTTGTGGTGTATAAATCATTTTCTACATTGTTGGATTCAATTTGATAATATTTTACTGAGAATTCTTGCATCTATGGTCATGAGAGATATTGAGCTATAGTTTTCTTGTAATGTCTTTGGTTGATGGTAGAGTAATGGCAACCTCATAGAATGACTTAGGAAATATTCCCTCTGATTCTATCTTCTGGAAAATATTGTAGAGAATTGGTATAATTTCTTTCTTACATGTTTGGTAGAATTCACCAGTGAACCCATCTGGGCCCAGTTCTTTCTATTTTGGAAGTTTATTGATTATTGATTCAATGCTTTTCTACAAGATATAGGCTGATTCAGATTGTCTATTTCCTCTTGTGTGACTGTTGACAGATTGTGTCTTTCAGTGAATTGGTACACCTCATCTAGGTTATCAAATTTGTGAGCATGGAGTTGTTTATAACATCCCTTTATTATCCCTTTAATGTCTATAAGATTTGTAGTGTCGTCCCTCTTTCATTTATGATGTTAGTAATTCATATGTCTTCTCTCTCTCTCTTGTGCACACACTCTCTCTCTCTCAGTTCATCCAGCTAGAGGTTTATTATTGATTTTACTGATCCTTTTAGATAACTAGCTTTTGGTTTTGTTGATTTTCTCTATTGATTTTCTGTTTTCAATTTCATTGATTTGTGATCTAATTTTTATTTTTTTCTTCTTACTTTGGATTTAATTTATTCTTTTTCTAATTTCCTAAGTTTTATATTTTAGATATTTCTTCTTTTTAAAATATGTTATACGTTTCTCCCTAAGCATCAATTTTCTTAAACACAACAAATTTTGATGCTGTATTTTCATTTAGTCTAAAACTCATTTTCAATTTATTCTGAGATTTCCTCTTTGGCTTGTGTGTTATTTAGAAATGTGTTGTTTAATTTCCAAGTATCTTAAGATTTTCCAAAATAACTAACTTTATGTCATTGATTTCTAGTTTAATTCCATTGTAATGTGAGAACAGGCATTGTATGATTTCTATTTTTAAAAATTTGGTAAGGAGCATTTTATAGCTCAGCATGTGATCTATCTTGGTGAACATTCCATGTGAATTTGGAAAGAATGTGTATTTTACTGTTGATGAACGAAGTCTACAGATGTCATCTTTACAAAGTTGACTAATGATGCTGCTGAGTTCAACTATTCCCTTACTAATTTTCTCCTGTTAGATTGGTTCATTTCTGATAGATATTAAAGTTTGCAACTACAGTAGTGGATTTATCTGGTTATTTTTGCACTTCTATTAGTTTTTGTCTCATGCATTTTGATACTCTGTTGTAAGCCACATGTACATTAAAAATTGTTATGTCTTCTTGGAGTATTGACTCCTTTATTATTAGGTAATGCTTCTCTTCCTGATAACTTTCTTGCTCTGAAATTAACTCTATCTGAATTTATTATAGCTATTCCCACTTTTTTTTGATCAGTGTTAGCATGGTATATCTTTCTCTATATCTTTTTACACACATGTGCATGCCACACACACAAACACACACACATGATAGGATGGCTAGAGGGAGCTGGAGTTGGGTACTTCCTTTTTCCTGGGTGACTTAGGCTTTGATAATATCCCTGCAGGTTAGGCTCTGGTAAAAACGTTTCTTCTGAGGGCAGACCTTGTTATAAAGAACAGAATGCTCTGGCTTATTTCAAAGTGGTTTCTTCCTCCCTCCCCTCTTTTGGAAGCACAAGAGGATTTTTCTCTGATATTCAATACAAGGACCTGGTAGAGCTCTTGGTGCATATCCCCTGTGGTTGGGTCTCTCCGGAGTTTTTAACTCTCAAACTTGTTCACTCTTAAACTCCAGCAATTTGTCAATTACATTTCACATTTTCCTACCTCAGCACTGGTTCTCATGGAAGTTTCTGCTTGCGGGATTCTGTTCCGGTAAGTTGTGATTTTTCTGTTTCTCTCTCTGATTTTGGAGGCATTGGTTTGCTCTGTGACCTCAGTTCTCTAACAGATCTAGGAAGATTTTTTGTTAATTTTTCAGCTTTTTTAGTTCAATTTTTTGATTGTTGCTAGCTCTTTATATATCAGACTGCAAACCAGAAGTCAGTTTGTTTTTTATAAAAGTCTTTTTATGTTTATTAATGAATTCACATTTTTTCAGGATTCCAGGAGACTTCTTCCACTTTACTTCACCTTTTACTCTATTTCAGTTAAAATTTACTTTCTAACATTTTCCCCAAGGAAAGTTAGTATGCACTATCTGAGTTGTTTTGAGTGAACAGTCCTATACATTTGAATACTTATTTATTATTTATGGTAGTAGAAGAAAGTGTCCCCTCTCCTGCTCCCAGCAGCAGCTTGCTGATACTTGAGATCAGAAGCTGAGTTCAGAATAAATGTATCTCTTGATGAATGAAGCAAATTTATTTACTGTTCCTTTTGGAATGGCTTCCATTTGGAGTGTGCTTTATGATACCTCAATTCTTTCTTTTCATTATATTTTAACTTTGCTTCTTCTAACATCATTGGAAGTGGCCAGAGTTGGCAGCTCTTACATTATGCATCCAAGGAAATATTTTAAGGGCCTGTTAATTCTCAACAACTTCAGCTGGAAAGTGGAAATTCTGTAAACAAACGAGTTTGGCAAGCAGCCCAGGCTGTCAAACCAGGCTCCTGTTCATTAACAAGAGCCCACCTTTTGTGCTCTGATGTGGTTCCCCTTTGCAGATGGTTTCTTTATCTGAGTTAGTGGATGACTTTGGGAGCTGAGAGATTATTACTCTGCTCACTGATGCAGGAGCTCGGAGGCACAACTGAGGGTTTTGGTGGAAGGGTTTTGATGTTTTCTACTTGCACATTGTGTCTATTCCTGACTTTCTCGGATTGCATTTCTCATAGATGGGAAACATGAACTCAGAAACATACCTTTCTCTTTCTTGGAGTAAGAAATCACATTCTGACATGTGTCGTGTGAGTGTCTTGCCTGTGAGCAGAGAGCCCTGGGCTTTCTGACTGCTCCATCTTTCTTTCCTCATCCAGCTCTTCCTTCCCAGCCCACCATCTTGGTTTCTGTCTCTGGAGCTCCATTGTCAAGAGAGAAAAGTAGGAAAAGTTGCTGGTTATTTTCTCTCTTTCTCTTCCTTTTTTTCTTCTCTAGAAAATAACTTTTATTTTCCTATTACAAAAGCATTGTGTGTTTCCCAGAGAAATTGTGCAAAATGCACTTGGAGAAGGTGTCATAGCTGAATTTAAATTGCGATTCAGATATGACAGTGCTTGGTCAACAGGGGAAAAGATGTACTTCCTTCCCAACCCACCTCCTCTGTATCTGCCCACCCTTCATTCCACCCAACCCCCAATTGATTTGTATGAATTTGCCACTGGTTTTCTTTTTGCAGGAGGTAAGGTAAGAGGCTTGCAAAGGGAAAAGAGCATTGATCAGAATATTTTAAAGACAAGAATTGTCAGAACCCACCTGGCCTTCTTCCCTGGATCCTGTTTAGGAATTACATTTGATTTTCTAGTCCATTTTCTAAACTAGCAGTTCATAAAGGATGACCCAAGAAGCTCTGAGAATCCCTGGAGTTCTTCCAAAGAGTTTGTAAGATTCTACTAGTTCCAATTACATATCTTTGTGAGACTGGATTTTGTTTAAATACTTAACACAACAACATATTGCAACAGATTGGCTGCAGAAGCAGACCAAATAATACAGCTGTCTTCTGTGAAGCCAGATGTTAAAGATACTGGAAAAATAGAAAACAAAATCCTGCTTCTCACTAATTTTCTTCTTTTGGGAAGTATTGTTATTTTAATAAAAATATGTTATTTATGTTAACATGTAATGAGTTTTGTTATTTTTAAAACAACTAATAAATATTTTAACATTTTTCAGTTTTAATTTCTAATACAATAAATATTGATAGATAAAACCCACAAAAACACAATTGCTTTGGGGTCTTCAATAAACTTTATATATGTAAAGTGGTCTTGAGAGCAGAAAGTTTAAGAATAACTATCTTAATTGTCTCTTCCAGTATACCAATATTGGGACTGGGACTCTAGAAACCCCCTTCTTCTTCACCAAATGGCTCTGTTATGCACTGCCAACGACCTCTGGAAAGAGGCTGGCAGGCTGGAGGAGGAGGAAGGGACTTTTTCCATTGGCTCTCTGATTTTGTAAGTGCTACTACAGACATACTCCTTCGCCCTGGCAGGCCCAGTCAGTTCCAGTAGCACCAGGTGATTCCAATTTGTAGTCTTCCTATGCTACTTTAAACAGCCTTATTACATCTTCCCAGAGGCCCTGGCACCAGCCAGAAAGGCAGCAAGTCCTAGTGGAGCAGTGGCCTTTTGTCAAAGGTCTGAGCTCCATCGCTACAGAATCCTTCTTTCAAGCTTCTAAATTTTAATAGTTTCAATCCCTCTCCTTTATTCCTGCAGCCTGATAGGTTGTAGCTGCTTTCTGTAGGCAACTGCTTTCTATAGAAAATACTTGCAACTAAGCAACAGAAACCATCAAGAGAGCAGGGAGACAATCCACAGAACGGAAAAAATATTGCCAACTGTATATCTGACAAAGGCCTAACATCTAGGATCTACAGGGAACTCAAACGCACCAAGAAGGAAAAAAAACCTAACAGCCCCATTAAAAAGTGGGCAAAAGACATGAATAGACACTTCTCAAAAGAAGATATATGGGCAGCCAACAGACACATGAAAAAGTGCTCAGCCTCACTCATCATCAGAAAAATGCAAATCAAAACCATACTGAGATCCCACCTAACCCCAGTAAGAATGACCATCATAAATAAAACAAACAACAACAGATGCTGGCGAGGATGCAGAGAAAAAGAATGTTTCTACATTGCTGGTGGAAATGCAAACTAGTGCAACCTCTTTGGAAGACAGTGTGGCGATTTCTGAAGGAACTAGAAATTGACTTTCCATAGGACCCAGCAATCCCCCTATTGGGAATATACCCGAAGGAACTCAAATCATTCTACAAAAAAGATACCTGCACACATATGTTTATTGCAGCTCTATTCACAACAGCAAAAACATGGAACCAATCATGCTGTCCATCGAAGCTGGAATGGATTAAAAAATGTGGTACGTAAACACAATGGAATATTATGCAGCCATAACGGAGGACAAACATATGGACTTTGCAGCAACTTGGATGGATTTAGAGTCTATCATACTCAGTGGTCTATCACAGAAACCAAGAACAGAGTATCACAAGTTCTTACTCATAAGCAGACCCTGGACATTCACCATAATACTGTAAGAAAGGGATTGGCAGTAGTGAGATACTGCCAGGGGAAGAAAGGGGGTGGAATTGTCAGTTGAGGGAAACTGCCAGGGGAGGGAGGGGCATAATGAAATTTGTATACCTAACCCTGAATTGTACCCCACATCTTTAAAATTAAAAAAATAAGATACTTGCAACTAATTATCCACTGAGGTTACAAATGGCACCGGACCCTTTTATTGATGTTGCTGTCATTTGCATTTTGTTACCAAATAGTATAGATTGGAGGAACTGTTGAGAAATCTCATCTGGAAGATGTTCTAGGTGTTACTTCTGTGAGAACTCCATGTCCTTATTTCTTTTTATTCTCAAAAATTTATTTCCTCTATTAAAATAATTAGTGGGGTTTCTATCTCTTGACCAAATACTTATGCTACAGAAAATGGTTCCAGTAGTGACTCCAGGAAAAAGATCCACAAAGATGGGATTTGGGGCAGGATTTGATGCTTGGATTTGAATAAGGTGCCAAGCTCCTTGTCATGGTGTGTAGTGGCATCAGAGTCATCAGTAGTAGCTCCTGTGGTGGCGTGTGAATTAAATGTTTACTGAAGCACGTGCCTTGAGGACCAAGTGCTGCTATGCTTGACTGTTAAGGTGTAATGATGACTGCAGGACTGTGGGACAGGGTGGCTCTTCCTCAGTGCGCTGGAGCATGTCTGGGAAGGAAGAGGGCAAACTCAGGTCATTACACTCTCTGTTCATGTCTCTGTCAGACAACTAGGGTGATTCCCCTAAATCTTTTTTTTTTTTTCTTTTAGCTCCAGGGCTCATCTTGCTGAAAACCAGATGAAACAATTATGCAGTATACAGAACTGCAATCTAAAATGAATTCAAAGCCATGATAAGCCTCTATATGAAATTTAGGGCATTCTTTGGGAAGAAGTGGTACCCTGAGACTTGGTTTAGAGAAATTTGAATGGATTCAGATGAAGTTGATAATTTTGGAGCCCTCAGTTCCTTGCCAGAGGAATCAGCTTGCTGCTGGTATTGGAGGAGACCAGCCTTTTATTGTTAGAAGACGCTTTTGTAATCGCATGTGGAAAAGTTGCCTTGAAAGGTAGGCCTGTCCTTTTAAAGACCTGACTAACCACGTTTAGTTTCTCTTCATGGTCTAGAATTCAAAGCAAGACAGCAGAGGAAACAGTTTATGTTTTAAAAGAATTGCAAGATTTTGGTAATTTATATTACTAGAAACTTGAGGAATATGGGTAGTAATGTGTCTTAAGGATGTTAGACAAAGAAGACAGGACATGACACTAGAAAGGACCACACTTCTGTATATGGTTACATGCACCAGAGTCCCTGGATTTAGCAGCAGCTGGGATTGGATCTAAGGGTTTATTTGCCTTGGATGACTGAAACTTGGACTCAGCGGGACTCCACACTTAATGAGGATGAAATGCCAGAATTTCCTTCCCGTAATGCAGGGACCCAAAGGCTTATGAAGGCAAGAATGTTGAAGGGGATTTATTGTGTGAAACCTTCACCTTCCAATCTCCTACCTTCCCAGTTACATCCCTTAAAATAGCACAGAGTGCCTTCCTTTTGTTAAGGCTCTGAGAAACACAGTGGTGAGGAGACAACTGTATGATCATGGGAGATTCTACCTTTCAGGTGGATTCTGATCGCAGTGGGGATGAAGAGATCCCTGAGAGACTGCTGTAACCAGTGACAGTGGCCAGTTGATCATGGTGTCCTTAGGAATGACGTAGGCAGGCAGCCTCATAAAACGCGATTTTTCTATATCATGGGGGAAACTTTATATCTGGTGGTCAGAGGTGCCGAAGTGGACTGTCATAGTCTCTTACTGCAAACCCAGGCCTAACCAGCTCTCAGACTGGAAACCTATTAATTGAGTTTTTTGAGGGCTATTTTCCTGTCACATAGGTAGGTTGTGAATCTTTCTCCAAGTTTTTCCCAAAGGAACATGGAGGTCATTTATAAGAGTGATACTACACAGAGGAAAAATAAATATAAAAACCCTCCAGGTTTTTCTTACACTGAATTGATGCCAGTTTTTAGGGGCCCAAAATACTACTGTGACTTGCCTGACAAAGTGGGGGCTTATAGAGCTCAGGCTATATAAATGGAGAATTGAGCTAAGTTTAAATCTTAGTGATCCTTGTAAGTCCAGGAGCTCATGCTGTGGTTATCTTTTCATTTCTAGAATGTAAAATCAGGATGTACATACTTGTCAATGGGAAGAATTATTTAGCTTTTTCTTGTAGGAAGTCCCTGGAGCTCCCCCTCCATATCAAGATAGTAAACCAAAAGTTATACCACAATCCTGACTCTGAATTGATGTAAGTGCCACCATAGAAAGTGGATAGATATAGGTGATACTCACCATATACTACAATCCCATTAACTCACATGGTGGGTCTGTGTACATGGTAGATACAGTCTGGAGAATGAAGGTGGATTCTCTTCTGCTTAATCAAATGGTGACCTCAATTGCTGCTGCTATTCCAGATGTGGAATTTTATTTTGGAACAAATAAATGCTGTCTCTGGTACTGGGATGCAGCTACTAATCAGATAAATGTTTTTTCTGAAGAGCCATGTACAAGGACAATCAGAAGATGTTTGCTTTTACCTGACAGAGCCAAATGACTCCTGACTGATTCAGTGTGTTATAGGTCACAATAGTTTTTTTAAAATTAAAAGAAATCATAACATAATTCTTACTTATATAAATAAAATGACATTTCTGTCTCAGTGTTGTTATTACAAGAGGAGGAAATGGCCACTAAGATTTTCACTCAAAGTAGAAGGTGTATTTGAAATGGTTTAATTTACAAATTTTTTGGTGTTGTAGAATGCGCAACTTTACTTTGGGGGATTGGGAGATATGCCACTGAGAATGGCAGTCATTGAGCAGTTTCAGTTAGGATACACTGAGTGTTCTGCTGATTGCTGACCAGGTCACACAGCTGTGAATTCAAGGGCTATAGATGGTGAAAAAACCAGTGCTTTTGCATAGGAGCCTCTTGCATAGCCTTCCAGTTTCAAACACTGGTTCAAAATCAAGCTCTTCTCACAAGGACATCCCGGTGCTGTGTGCTCTGCAACCAGTCATATTGGGGCTTCATTTCATGACTGCACATGGCATTGGAGCACTGCAGAAGGTTCAGTGGATGAAAGCTTTTGTGAGTTAGCAGGGAGACAACAACACAGCACTGTAATTATACACTATCTGGACTAACCAGAAACAATCAACACGATGGTCACTACCTACCAGAGACTCTTGTGTGAGGAATGCCTTCTGAGCAAAAAGGAACATTCCCCCTCTGATCTAGCTTTTGATAGAGCCTGTGGAAAAATTAAAGGCTTGGAATGGGCATTCAAGACTGATCTCATACCCAAAGCAGGAATGTGCCTGAAAAATACAAAACTGTGTTTTTAACCACTGCTCAGAAGGATGAGAAGTAGTTTTCTGTCCTCATTCATGGATTTAAGTGCAATTCCTTTGACTTTCCACAGGCCTTAGGGTTTCCCTGGGTCTTAGTATCAGCTACACTGTTTGTCTTTATAAATGTCTCTGAGCCAGCAGAGACATTCATCACTGTTTTCTATTTCCTGGTCCTAGCAACAACTATGTGTCTAATAAACAATTCCTAGATGAAAAAATTTAGTTTCTCTTTTCTCTTCTTATCTCTTTGCACTGACATCCTCCTACTCCACAGACTACCACATGAATACACACGTGGGGGCACTCCCAAAAACCAGAATTATCTTTTGGAGGGTGGTCCTTTTTGTGGCATAGGCTTCCCCTGCTAGGCAAGTGTTCTAGGAACCAATAGGCATCAGTGTACAGCTGGCATTGTTGTGAGAAGCTGAGTTCGGTTTCAGTGAATTTTGTTTGGAGAGTCCTTCAAAGCTTTTGCCCATTTCATGATTGTACGAGCATGCTTGCCCATACTGTGCTGCATGTTCAGCAGTTTTGGACCCAAAACAGCATGAACCCCATGCCCCACCATGCCGATTCACCTGATTTCACCTTAAGTGACTTTTGTTTGTTTCCTCGGATGAAAAAAAGTTCTCAAAGGGAAAAGTTTTGCCCATGTGGAAGAGGTGAAACAAAAAATGACAGAAGCGCTAAAAGGCATCAGAATTGATGAGTTCAAACACTGTTCTGAGCAGTGAAAAAAGGATCTCAATAGATGTATTGCATCGGACAGAGAGTACTTTGAAGGTGACTGAAATTTGAACATGCAAGATTAAATACACAATTTTTTGTAAATAAATTCCATTTTTTGGCTGTTCCTTCTTCATACACACACTCTCTTGAGAAAGGTGGGATAGAAGAGAAGAGAACAGCTTAGAGCTATGTTTTTCTATTCTAGTTTTATGCTACAGGGCATCTCTAAAGCACTGTGAATAATTTCTCCATATGATTAAAATAAAATTCTAACTCATCTGAATTTTAAATTATATACTAAATGAGATTTTTATTTTGTTTCAGAGCTAGGTTAAGAAAGATCCAAAAAAGTTCCTCAGTAGATACCAAGGAATTTAAACTTGGCAACTGATTAGATAGAAGGAACTCGTCTCCACTGATATTACTACCCAAAGTTGGCTTCAATGCATACTTGGAGGAACTCTGAAATTTTGGAATTGAACACTGGCACAGAGAACTTTGCAGAGTTCCTTGCATATCCTTTTTGGAGAGGTTTTACTATGCAATGAAGCCTGTAGAGTTGTGAATCTTTTACTTGGATAAAGATTTCCACTCAATAAATAAAAGTAATGCATGGTTGCCATCTTTGCTGTTGTTATCAAGCCTCTATTTTTGTGCCCTTAATTTGCCAACCCATTTAAAAAGTTTATAACATCCAAACAGTGAGTGGTACTAATCCCTACCTTGCAGATGGAGAGAATGAGGGCTCAGAATGAGTGAGAACAATTTCCCAAAGTCTCCCAGAAAGTAAATGACTGAGGGGACTCCTTCAGTTCCCCATCCATGGCACTGTTGCTTCACAAACAGCTCTTGCGAGGGGCTTGGGTATGTGAGGGACAGTGGGTCTGCATCTGAAAAAGGGCCCACAGCATGGACTTGAAGAAAATGCAACTCCATGGAGGGTAATTCTACTTCCTATGGGAAAGAAGGGTGCCTTTTCTCCTTTGCTGCCACCCCACGGTTCTCAAGAACCAGAGTTCTTCTGGTCACACAACTTGGGAAATTTGCTAAACCATCTGGTCCTCAGTTTCCTTTCTGACCATAAATGAGAATAAACAGTGCCTTCTGTAGGCATGCTGTGGGATTAAATGTAGCAATGAACACAAAGGGTGCAATAAAGGAAGACTTCAAAAGCACGGTAACGATTATGCTTTCTATTCATTCAGTTGGTGACTCTATCTGACCCAAGAATGTAAGGATGTGCAGCCCCTGGCTTCATTTCACAGGAGGGCCTTTTTTTTGAGATAGCATCTCATTGTGTCACCCAAATTGGAGTACAATGGCATGATATCATAACTCACTGCTGCAGCCTTGAAATTCTGGGCTCAAGCGACTGTCCCATCTCAGCCACCTGAGTACCTAGGACTACTGTCATGTGCCGCCATACCGGGATAATTTTTAAATTTTTTGTAGAGACAGTGTCTTGCTACGTTGCCCAGGGTAGTTTCAAATACCTGGCCTCAAGTGATCCTCCCACCCTGGCCTCCCAAAGCACTGGAATTACAGGTTTGAGCTACTACTCCCTGCCAGGAGAACCCATAGACTCTTTAAGAGAGGGCATTTGGGAGCAATGAGGGTATCTCTGTGATGGTGTCCAATAACTCAAATTTAGTGTCACGGTATATGTCTTGGACCTCTAATTTTGAGCTATTGTCATTAGAAACAATCCTTCCTTTAGTCAGTAACCAAGCTTTAAATTCAGCAGCTCTTCCCCCACTTTGAGGTTTTCATTTACTATTTTAGTACTGACCTGAGTGTAAATATGGAACTATTTATTTAGATTTACACCCATGGAGAGAGAACACAGATAAAGTAAAAGGCAGATTGGCCTTTTCCCATTCATGCTTCACCCTAAACTTTTCTCCCCTTTCTTTCACTGTCTTGCCTCCTTTCCTAAGATTTTTTTGGGTGGTGGTGGCGGGGCGGTAAGAGTTAATAAAAGACTGCTAACACCACAGTTTATGTAAGCTGTGCTATAAGAGGCAGCCTATGTTGACAGGAGAACTGATTGCTGGGCTGGCAGGTGTTTCATTCAGAAGGACCTAGACCATGCAGGTAAAGGAGCTTTCAGAATCCCTCCTGATGGACTTAGCATTTGTGTTGTATACATTTCCCAGCGCTTCTATAACAACATACCACAAACAGGGTGGCTGAGGACAACAGAAATTTATCATCTCACAATTCTGAAGTCCAGAAGTCTGAAATCGGGTTTTGGTAGGGCCAAGTTCCCTCAGATGGCACTGGGAGATCCGTGCGTGAGAGTGTGTGTGTGTGTGTGTGTGTGTGTGTGTGTGTGTGTGTGTGTGTGTGTGTGTGCACGTGCGCAGGATCTGTTTCAGACTTTTCTTCTAGCTTCTGGTAGCTTCAGGCTCATAGATGGTCTCTTCACATTGTCTTTCCTTTGTGTATGTCTCTGTGTCCAGATTTATTCTTTTGAAAAGGACTCCAGTCAAGATATTTTGAGGGTTAATGTTTGTGAAAGAAAAAGAGGAGATTTAGAGCCCACCCTATTCCTAGGGCTTATTAGGACCAACCCAATAACCTTAATTTACTTTTTCACCCCTGTAAAGATCCAATTACCAAATCAGGTTATATTTTTGAGGTACTAAGAGGATTCCAACATATCCTTTTTGAGGGCATACAATTCAACGCATAACAGATGCTTTTAATAGATTAGAGTTTTGAGTAAGATTTTTTGGAAAAGAAGTTCACTGCTAAGCATTTTGAAAACCCATCATCTGAAAGGCGAGGAAACTGAGGCCTAGTAGATTCAAGCTTATGGGGCAGATTTGGAACTTGAACCCATACCTTCAGACTTCATATGTCTTTCACGACATAGCAGTAGCTGCCATGCTAGTTGACAGGAATTTCTGATTGCTAACATGGCAGCGAAATCAACTTTATTCTTTCAAGTTTTTATTAGTCTTTTTCAAAAATATCCCTTTTAATTGGAGAATTTGACATTGACATTTTATTGGCTGGAAAGAGCCTAAGGCAACATCAAGTAATTGTCTTTCATTAGAAGAGTTCAGAAGTACATTTGATGATGCCTGTCACCTGCTGAAAAATATTCATTTCTTCCTGGAGTAATTTTGAAGTGAAAACGTGGAAAACAACCCAACAGTTAATGACATACAATCAATACTGAATAGGAAGAATTTAGTACTGTTGTGGCTCTGCTGCTTCTTTGATTTCTTTGTTCCCTCTTGCCTTTTTTTCCTTGGTTATCTGACGAGACTCATTGACAGAAGCTGACATGAAGGTTTCAGAACTTCTGGGAGAGCAGAAACCATTCTGAAAATTCTGTGTAGTTTTGATTCTCTTGGGACAGTTGGGAAGTGTTTAGAGATGCACAAAATGAAAGTTTTTAGTTATGAGATTCAGCTTGTTAGGCCAATATATATGCTGTCCTGTTCAGAATGAAGGGCAGCCAGAGGTCTATCAAGGAGGCCCATTCTTTGGCATTGGTGAGGAGTGGGTCACTTGTGTGCCTCTGCCACCCTCCCTCCATTCCTTTCCTCCCCATTGCCTGAACCTGGCCTTTTCCCTGCTCTCTTCTTGAACCACTCCCAGGGAATTCTGGGAATATGGCAGTTTGCATGCACATCTCCGAGGCCCTCTTCCTCCTTGGAGTAATACCACGACCAAGGCAGATGAGGCTGTCAGTTTCCTCAAACTCTTCAAGGGAGAAAGGGAAGAGGGTAGCATTTTCTAGGCCATAAAGTGTGTGTCTGTGTCACATCTATAACTATCTTATCTATATCTATCATTTATATTTATAACTATATTCAGAGAGAACTTCAGGGAGATACAGAAGAGCAAATAGGGTTTTCTAGAATTTAAGACCTAAATTTTCAATTTCAAAACATTTTTTTTTGTGTGCTGACAATTGTGACGCACAATTAGATGAATTTTTAGCAATATTTCCATCAGTTCTGCTCGTTACTGGCCATCCCGATCTCTCTTCATCAGTGATGCTTTCTCTACCCTTGGAAAAAATTTTAATTCATGTGTACACTGCTGTTATCTTCATGGCATTATCCCCATAAACTTGGAGTAACATGTCCCTGATTTCACCTCCACTCTTGCCAAATTTAACAAGAAATTTAAGGTTTGTTCGTTGCTCTAATTCACGTCTTGACATTCTCATGACGGAATACAAAAATGTGCAACAACCATAAAGAATGCCACTCAGCAAGATACCACCACACGTTGGCACAAACACAGCTGTGAGGCACTGATGTATCAAGGTTATGAAACCTTACAGAGTTGTGTGTACAATGCTGCCAATGTAAGAACACAGTGGCAAGTTCATAAACTTAATTGTCAGACCTCATATATGTTTATGCACATATGTACACAGATAGATACATCTGTGTTACAGATAGTGACATGTGTTTATATATGCACTTATATTTGTATAGGCATAGAGAAATGCATGCAAGCTTAAGTGCCTGGATGATGGTGTGGCTACCTCAGGGTGAGAACAAAGGCAGGGTTTGTGTGCATGCCAATTATTAATAGTTTCTTTTACAACTTTGGAGTGTACAATTGCTACAACAAATTATTTGTGTACTGAAATTTAAATTTTTTCAAAGTAAAAATGCACATCATTAAAAATCGAAGAGTACCCAAAGGATTTGTAATGAAAAAAGGAATCCAACCCCACATACCCCATTATCCTGGTCATAATCCCACAGTCAATCACTTTTAAAAATTTCAGCTGTCTCTTTCAGTTATTCTTTCCCTATTTCTAAGTAATATGCTCATACTACTTTTTCTTGATTTTCCCCATTTTAAGTTGCCCATGTCTTCCGGGTGCTATGGAGGAGACTGTCTCCCTGGGGCTGCCCCTACGCCTTCCCACCTGAACCTCTTCTCCTTTGTCTCTCCTGTGTGATTGCACAGTCGCACAGTTGTTACTTAAATCAATGAAATGCGTCCATATCATTACAACTCTCTAAATATGGTTTCCAGGAGAGCCCGATATTTTACTGTGGATTTCTTTTATACTATAGGTGATTTTGTGCATTTCCAGTGAAAAATACATTTCTACCATTGTTCTCTCCCAGCAGGCAGATTCCTCTGTGCAGCAATGTGCATTTCTTAGGTATCCTTGTAGAGAAATTTTATGTACATGCAAGCACATCTGTATATATTTTCCTTTTACCCTGAAATAGTGGCATATCATGCAAATTATACATGTTAGATAGTAATCTACATTAGCACATATAAAATGCCTTATTCTTTATAAAGCCTGCATAGTATTCTATTGCATAAATTCACCAAAATTTATTTGACTAGTGGTCTACTGATGGAAATTCAGGTTATCATTAGATCTGGAATGCAAGCACTATATACACTTGTTATTTCCTATGTGTGTTTGTTATCTACCTAAAGATAAGTTTCTATATACTGTATGTGGAATTTCTGAGTGAAACAATATAGGTATTTTAGGTTTGGGTGATATTGTGAAATTGTTCTTCAAGGAGGGTGTACCAATGTACATTTTCATCAATGTAATTTGTTTTCAAGTATTTTGCCAGCACATGGTGATTTCCTCTTTATTAAGTGACTTACTCTTTGCCAGTCTAATAAAACGCTATAATGAAATGGAATTATAGTTTTATTTTGCATTTCTCTTACTGTGAATAGTATATTTCAGTTTTTTTGTATATTTAAGAGCCATTATAAGCTCTATTGTGTGAATTGTCGATTGGTGCATTTTTGCCAGTTTTTCTACTGGATAGTATGTCCTATTGATTTGTTGAAACTACTTACATATTAGAGAAATTGGCTCTTTTTTGGGATATGAATTACAGATTATTTTCTCCAATTTGAGGTTTATCTTTTGACTTTGTTTATAGTGTTTCTTTCATGTAGAAAATTTCACTTTTTATCTAACCAAATTTTTCTATTGTATAACTTTATTCCAAGAAAATATCAGACAAATCCAAATGGGGAACATCTGACAAAATAACTTATCAGTACTTTTAAAAAATGTCAGTGTCATGAAAGATTGGGGAACTGTTACAGACTACAGGAGCAGAAGGAGACATAATAATTAAATGCGGCATAATTTCCTGGAAAGAATCCTGGAACTGAAAAAAAAGGTATTGATGGAAAAATTGGTGAAATTTGAATCAGGTCTTGGTGTTGCACCAATATGAATTTCTTGGTTTGGATAATTGTACTATTGGTATGTAAGATATCAACAGTGAAGCTGGACGGGCGTGGGGGAGGAGGTGTTTAAAAACTCTCTACTTTCTCAATCTTTCTGTAAGACTAAAGTTAGTTTTAAAATGTTGCAGTTTTGGCAGAGGCTGTCAATTGTCTACCTAATATTTACATTTCTCTTCTTCTTTATTAACAAAACCTTGGGGTGTGTTCCAGCTTCTTTGCAAATAAGGATGACTAATGAGAAGAAAGTAAAATTTCCAAGTGTGTCTTCTATGAAAGCCAATTTTATTTCCAGTTTCTGGGAAGAAAAAAGGTGACTGGAACCCAACTGCAGTTCTTGGTACGTGAAGGAAGGGAAAAAAGAATTTCAGAGACCTTACACTTGTCATGACTGATACCTTGAACCTTCTGCTACAATGGTCTATCCTGTTGTGATGAAGTCTCTATATACCTAAAATGCAATTTCTTTCTTTCTTTTCTTTTTTTTTTTTTTTTTTGAGTAGGAGTCTCACTCTGTCACCCAGACTGGAGTGCAGTGGCCGCTCCCGACTACCGCAGCCTCGACCTGCTGGGCTCCAGCGATCCTTCCGCCTCAGTCTTCCAAGTAGCTGGAACTACAGGTGAGCACTACCATGCCCGGCTAATTTTTTGATTTATTGTAGAGATGAGGTCTCGCCAAGTTGCCCAGGCGGGTCTCGAACCCGTGGGCTCAGGCAATCCACTCACCTCAGCCTCCCAAAGCGCGGGATTACAGGTTGAGCCACCAAGCCCGCTCTAAAATGCAATTTCTAACCAAGCTAGCAGTATGGCCTCTGGGCTTCCTCACTTCAAGAACTTTTTAAAAAGTGCTCCATGTTTCTTCTAAAGTCATCTCGGTTTCATTTTTATATTTTTTTATCCATTTGGAATTAATTTCATTTGATCTAAGGACTGAGACAGAGATCTAACAATTTTTTCTCTAAGTACTTACTCAGTTGACGGATACCACTGATTTATTGTAATTCCTCCTATTGATATTCAATACCACTTTAATACTATTTTAGATTTTAATAACTATTTTGGTTTATTCCTGTGCTTTCTATTGTGTTGCATTGATTTAATGATACATTTGCCACTGCCATAATATTTTAACTCTGGTTTTATTATATATTTTAATATCTGATGGAACAAGTTTCTCAACTTTTTATTTCTGATGTTCTATATGTTTCCGTATAAACTTCAGGATCAGATTGTGTTCTATATTCTTGATTGATATTTATATTGAAAGAACATTGAATTTATGTATCAATTTAGAAAACATCAATTGGTATCTTGTTAATATCGAGATTTTCTACTTCAGCAAATGGAGTATACCTTTTAATTTATTCAAGTATGTCCTTCAGAAACATTGTAAAGTTTTATTCAGGTGGGTCTAACTAATTTCTTATTAATTTTATTCTCACATATGCAATCTTTTCTGTAATTTTCTTCCATTATATTTCATAATTTGCATATAGAAAATCTAATAGTTGATATGTTAATTTTGTAATCAGACAGCTTAATACATTTTCATATTGTTTATTATAATAATACCGCAGTTGATTTTTTTCTAGATTTTTTAAGCATACAATATATTACCTGCCTATAATATTTTACCCTATTCTTTATAATTTATATAGAATAAATATATATATTCTTTCTTATGTCTAATTATATCAGGTAGTTAGATTATAGTGAAGAGAAAGTCAGAGTTCTTAAACAAATAGAAATTATTTTCATTTTAAAGATGTGGGTAGGCCGGACTCAGTGTCTCAACCTGTAATTCCAGCACTGCCACAGAGTGGACTGTCTGAGCCTACGGGTTCAAGACCAGCTGGGCAATTTGGTGAGAACTTATCTCTACAAAAAAAAAAGGCATGGTAGTGCACACCTGTAATTCCAGCTACATGGAAGACTGAGGCAAAAGGATCATTAGAGCCCAGCAGGTTGACACTGGGGTGGCTGTGAGCGTGCCACTACACTCCAGCCTGCGTGACAGAATGAGACTCCAACTCAAAAAAATTAAAATTAAAAAAAAAAAAAAAAAAAAAA
>NW_007245923.1:491591-535933 GCF_000164805.1 Carlito syrichta
GCAGCCGCTGCACTCCAGTCTGGGCGACAGAGTGAGACTCCAACTCAAAAAAATAAAAAAAAATAAATAAATAAATAAGTAAATAAATAAATAAATAAAATAAAGATGTGGGGTACAATTCAGGATTAGACACATAAGTGGTCATTGTACAGGTAAAGTTTGGGTACCCTTATTGATGTTTTGTGCCCCCCCCCTCCTGGTAGTGTCCCACTACTGCCAATCCTTTTCTTATAGTATTATGATAACAGGGTCCACTTATGAGTGAGTACATGTGGTACTCAGATCTTTGTTTCTGTGATAAATCACTGAGTATTATAGACTCTAGAACAAGTGGCATATTTAACCTGAGTAATTTAGAAAAGTTGAATAAATGGGACATTTGTAAGGGAACAAGCTGTAGGAAAACAGTATGGTATAGTAACAGAGGAAAACCCTTGCCTCCTCTAAGCCTGAAAAGGTAAAGAGTGGAGAAGGATAGAGTGGATCTGGAGGAGCAAAGACAAGAAAATCAGCACAAGGAACATCCTTGTCTTTTTCCTGACACTAGTAGGAAAGCCCCTAGTGTTTACCACGAGGCATACATGTTTGCATGTGTACGCATGCATACATCTAGATAGATACGTATAGGTATCTGTCTATCTACTCATTGAACAACATGACCCTTGAATAACAAGCATTTCAACCGCAAGGGGATCCACTTATATGTGGATTATTTTTTAAACAAAAATTACACTGTGTGCCTGCCTCTCTTACCTCCCCTTCCAACTTCTCCACCTGTCCTGCTTCTGCCATCTCTGAGACAGCAAGATCAATTTCTTCTCTTTCCTTTCCTTCTCAGTCTGCTCATGTGAGCATGACAGTGATGAAGACCTTTATGATGATCTGCTTCTACTTAATGAATAGTGCATACATATATTTTCTCATCCTTATGATTTTCTTAATATTTAATTTTTTCTACTTAGTTTATTGTATATTATGTATATATATATCATGCAAAATACGTGTTAATCAACTGTTTATATTATTGATAAGGCTTCCAGTCAACAGTAGGCTGTTAGCAGTTAAGTTTTCAGAAGTCAAAGTTTTATGTGGATTTTTAATTGCATGAAGGTCTGTGTCCCAATCCTCGTGTTGTTCAAGGTCAACTGGTTATTTATATGTGTCTTGGTCTGTTTGTGCTACTATACAAAATACCTTACACTGAGTAATTTATATTCAATAGAAATTTATCGCTTACAGTACTGGAGACTGGGAAGTACAAAATCAAGGTGCTGGCAGATTTGGTGTATGGTAAGGGCTTCTAGATGATGCCTTGTTGTTGCACCCTCACATGACAGAATGACCAAGGAAACTCCCTCAATACTCTTTTATAAGGGCACTCCCCCTTTCATGAGAGTAGAGACCTCATGACTTAATCACTTCCAGAGGCCTCATCTCTTCATACTATCATATCAGATATTAGGTTCCAACAAGTGAACCCGATATCACCAACATTCAGACCACAGCAATACGAGATACTGTTTCAGAAGTAACCATACATTTCTTTTTTTATTATATAATTCTAAAATTGATTTTAGTGTTGTATAAAAATTATTGTAGCATATAAAGAAGTGATCTTAATGTTTTCTTTTACACAATGATAATAAATATTCTAATACATATTCAATGATTGTATGTAATATATTTCCAATGTATTTGCAGTGCTGATATGAAAACTTAGTCATAGTGTATTATTTTTAAAAATACTGCTCAATTCTCTTTGCTAATATTTTACTTAGGATTTTTTGAATTGACATTTGTGATTGAGATTTTTCTGCACAGTTGGGATATTTCATTTAGTTCAATTTTATATCAATTCTGCTCTGACTTCATAAAAAATCTGAAAGCTTGGCTTCTTTTTTCTATGCTTTGTTAACAATTTAAATAGTGTTGGTGTTGTCATTTTCTTAAACAGTTCGTAGACTATAACTAAGAAACTGGTTATGTATGTATATATAGGACTCTATTTGACAATTTCCCCCATCTTCTACATAGAAATTTGTCTTATGAAATTTTTTCCTCCAAAGTTATTGAGTTTGTGTAACATATTTTTCTAGAAAATCACTTATTTTATCCAAGTTACAAGGAGTTGACCAAAGCAGTTGTATTGTTCTTTAAGTTTACTCTGTCTCTGTAGTTTTCTCATTCACAATTTTTGTGTGTGTATATGTGTGCTTTTTCTTCTTTTTTGACTAGTTAGTTGTAACTTTTAAAAATTATTATTATTATTATTTTAGTTGGAGTCTCACTCCGTTACCCAGGCTGGAGTGCAGTGGCACACTCACAACCACTGCAGCCTCGACCTGCTGGGCTCCGGCGATCCTTCCGCCTCAGCCTTTCAAGTAGTTGGAACTACAGGCACGTGCCATCACCCCTGGCTAATTTTTTATTTATTGTAGAGATGAGGTCTTGCCAAGTTGTCCAGGCTGGTCTTGAACCTGGGGGCTCAGGCAATCCTTTCACCTCTGCTTCCCAAATTGCTGGGATTATAGGCATAAGCCACCATGCCCGGTCTAAAAATTATTATAATTTTTATGAGTTTTTTCTATCATATTTTGTTTTTCAAATCATTTATTTCTGCTCTTAACTTTGATTCTTTCCTCTGACTTCTTTAATTTTTTTGTTCCATTCCTAATTTCTTAAGTTGAATTCTTAAATGATTAGTTTTATTCTTATAATTTATGAATATTTGTATTAAAGACTATGATTTTTCTCATGGTACTGCTTTAGTTGCAGCTCATACATTCTGCAAATGCAGTTTTACTGTTATATTTTCCTATTTTGCAGTTTCAGTGTTGTCCTCATTTTTTGACTCAAGTATTATTTAATAGAAATAAGTGTTATTTAAAAAAAAATTTTTACATTTTTTTATTTTTTTGAGTTGGAGTCTCACTCTGTCACCCAGACTGGAGTGCAGTGGCCGCTGTCGGCCACCGCAGCCTTGACCTGCTGGGATCCGGCGATCCTTCCGCCTCAGCCTTCCAAGTAGCTGGAACTACAGGTGTGCACTACCACGCCTGGCTAATTTTTGATTTTTATTGTAGAGATAAGGTCTCGCCAAGTTGCCCAGATGGGTCTCGAACCCGCGGGCTCAGGCAATCCACTCACCTCAGCCTCTCAAAGGCGCAGGATTACAGGCTGAGCCACTGAGCCCGGCTTTTTCCATGTCTTCTAAGATCTTGATAGTTTATTTCCTTTTAGCATTGACTAATATTACATTATCTGTATATACCACTGTTTATTTATCCATGTATCTCCTGAAGATCATCTTGGCTGTGTCCAAATTTTGGCAATTATGAATAAAGTTACTATAAACATTTGTGTGCAGTTTTTCATGTGGACATAAACTTTTAATTAATTTGAGTAAATACTAAGGAGCAATATTGTGGTAAGATTGTTTAGTTTTGTTTGAAACTGCTGAAGTGTCTTCCAAAGTTATTGTACCATTTTACATTTCAACCAGCAATGAATGAGAATTTCTGTTGCTCCATATTCTTGCCAGCTTTTGGTGTTGTGAATGTTTTTGATGTTGACCATTCTAATAGGTGTACAGTGGTATCTTGTTTTAATCTGCAATTCCCTAATGACACATGATGTTGAAATCATTTCATATGCTTACTTGCATATATTTATCTTCTTTAATGAATCTGTTTATCTGCTTCAGTGAAGTGTCTATTCAAGTTTTTTGCCCATTTTAAAATTGAGTTTATTGTTGAGTTTTAAGAGTGAAAAAAATATTTTGGAACAGTTCTTTATCTATTCTTTGCAAATTTTTTCTCCCAATTTTGGGAGGCTTGTCTTTTCATTTTTTAAATACTGCCTTTTGCAGAGCAAAAGTTTTTAATTTTAATTAAGTACAGCTTATTAATTATTTCTTGCATAGATCATGACTTTGGCATTGTGTCTCAAAAGTCATTGCTATACCTAAGATCCTCTAGGTTTTCACCTATGTTATCTTCCTGCTTTGATTTGTTTCTTTGAATAATTTACTAGTTAGCACTTATTTTTTCCAAATACTCTGTTGTATGACTTATTCTACAGAGTTCTTATTTTCCCCCATAGATCTACCCTCCCCAGAGTTCTCACTGCTCCTGCTTTAATGTGATTGGTTGTTCTCTAATGATGTCTTTCATCCCTCTTTCCTTTTATCCCTTTCTCCCTTTTCCCCAAATACCAGGCATTATTATGGGTGTATCACACATCAGTAAACAAAACAAAAATCTCTGCTTTTATGGTTCTTACATTCCAGTGGGTGGTGATGTAAAATAAACAAACTCATTGAATAAATAGTAATATATCAATTGGTTATGGGTGTTATGGAGAAAAACAGAGGAAGAGGTCGGGCATGGTGGCTCATGCCTATAACCTCAGCACTTTGAGAGGCTGAGGTGAGAAGATTACCTGAACCGATGGGTTCAAGACCAGCCCGGGCAATTTGGAGAGACCTCATCTCTACAATAAATCAAAAATTTTAGCTGGGTGTGGTGGTGTGTGCCTGTAGTTCCAACTGCTTGGAAGGCTGGGGCAGAAGGATCACCTGAGCCCAGCAGGTCGAGGCTGAGGTGGCCTTGAGTGTGCCACTCCTGCTTGGGTGACAGAGTGAGACGAAAAAGAAATTAACTAAATTAACTCAAAAGAAAAAAAAAGAAAAATAGAGTAAGAATAATAAAAAGTGGAGGAGATACAGAAGGGTGTCACTGTGCTTTGCAGATGATCAGTGGAGACCTCCTTGATAAAGTATATTAGAGCAGAGATTGAAGGCAGTGAAGTCACATGGATACCAGGGGAAGAAGCATTCTAGGCAGGAGGAAAACTTTCTAGTTTATAATTTTATACCCAGTCAAGCTACCACTTGAGTATAATATTAAAATAGTTACCTTTTTAGATATTCAAGAACTCAGAATATTTAATTACAAAGACAATCCATGGCAAACTACCATGGATTGTGGTCCAGCAAAATTGAAGAGTACAAATGCATTAGAGAGCATTTGGGTTGTTCAAGTATAAAAGGACCCCCACGTGACTGGAGCTGAGTGCAAGAGAGAGCAACACTCACTCAATTTTCTGTTCCCTCTACTATTTGTTAGAGCTTGGACACTGTAAAATGATCCTTGAAATTTTTTATCCTTTCTCTTAAACATGTTTCAACTTTACATCATTTTGTCCTATCTACTTCTTGAAAAAATTTTCTTAATATCATCTATAAATTTTTTAGTTAATTTTTATTTTCTCATCGTAAATAGATTTTTAAATATGAGCACTCTTTTGAAAAATCACATTTTGTTTGTTTTGTGAAGCAAACTATCTCTGGGAGGATCCTAAAAATAGATTTCTTTAATTTGTTCCCTGCTTGATTTCTCTTCTGGATTCATCTTTTTCCCTATTTGTCTATCTTCTTTATATTTTTTATATTGAATGACTTCCTCCTCTTTCTGATGGTACTTCCTAAGCTTTAAATGAGTTCACAGGGGCCCTGACATTTATGTAGGTGGTTCCCAAATGTCAGACTATTCTGGTCTTTTCTTTGGTTTATTCAGTCTTTCCAGGTGTGTGCTCTAAGCTCTCTTTGGGAGGAATAGATCCTTGGCTGTCAACATTTAGTATCTAGGGTGTGAGATTGGAGCTAAGAGTCAAGATCACTTCATATTTGGTCCTTTGATTACATGGTCCCATCTGGAGTTCAGACTTCTAGTGTCTCTGAGTCTCTTGATTTCTCTATTTTCCTGTATGAAAGTGGAAATCTGATGCTGGCATTCTGTGTGGGATTGGAATTGGGGATAGTGTGGTAGGCATTTCTGTATGTTGTTTTTAGGCAGCCCTCTGACTCCAGCTTTCTTGGATATTATTTGGGAGGGACAATTGGACTCTCTTCTTGTTCATATGTCTCTCTGTAGACTCTTTGGGTTTTTGCTTCCTCTAGCTTGCCAAATTAGTTATCCTTGTCCAAGTGCCTTCTGTTTCCTAAAAATAAGTCAAAATCTCTTTTCTGCTGACATTGTTGCCAGCATTCCCTTTGCCTTGTGGGCTGCACATTTCTCCCCTTTGCTATAATATGAGCTGGTCTTAGTAAGAAGGGAGACTTCCTTCTTCAATTTACCATTTTTTGATAATTGAAGACTAGAATAAGAGTTTTCAATTTAAAAGAAATTTAAAAGGAAAAAACAATTCTACCATCAAAAGACTGTTTTATAGTGGTGTTGACTTAAGTTCACTATGTCACCTCCCTAGTGTGTTCCTCACTGAAAGTTCACCATCATCCTCAAAGGACTTTCAGGCACAGAAAACTATGGAGAACTTCTGAGGGAGAGCTGGAGTGAGGTCCTGAAATAGTTTGTGTAATTATCTGGCTCCTGGGGAGAGTGAAGTCAATGTAGACCTCCAAGCACATCTTGGGGCAAATCATCCTGCTGCTCAGCCTCCACCTCCCTTAAATGCTGGGAAATTGGGAGGGGGTGTTGAGCAGAACCTGGGAGCTGGGAGTTAAGGCAGGACAAGGCCTCAGTGGCTAGGGACAAAGGCTTCTCCTGCATTTGAACTTGGTGAATCTGAGATCCCTGAGAGCCCTCTCATTTACAGGCTAGGACCCTCGGGGTAGGCAGCATTTATGTGAAGCTATCAGTGCGATGACATTTCTTCAGTTTTAACTTTGTGCATCAGCTTCAAAGTCATACTCACTTCAAGGGGAGAGGGATGAAGAGGTAACTTTTGTGGGTTAATAGTCTTTGTCAGGCACCATCTCATTCAATTTTCAGAAAAAAAGAGAGAGGAGGGTTACTATCCCCATTTCACAGAGGAAGAAACCAAAACTCAATACATTAAAATAATTCAGAACCAGAACTCAAATCCAGGACTCTTTGGCCTCCCCTTTGACCAAGATGTGACATGGAGTTAGGCCAGGTGCCTCATAACAGCCTCTGGGCCAAGTTTCATGCTAAACATGTTTTCTTGGCCCATACACTAACAGCTCACACAATGTTCTAAAAATATTTAGAATTAGTTGACAGTGCTGGGAAACTCAGGATAGTTTACATGATCATCCAGAACTCCAGCTTTTCTTGAGAAGAGTCACCAGACCTAACAGTATTGGGTCCACAATTCCCGTGTGGCAGCAATATCTTGAAGCCAGGGGAAAGTTACATCCTTGAGAAGGGTAGGGATGTATACTTCCATGTGGTCCCAAAATAATCCACATAAGCATCTAGCTCCTGGAGAGGATGATGTTACTGTGTGCAGATGCAGCCAAGTTCTACAGATACCTTAGAACAAACTTTACAGACACCGCAGATATCTGGCTGCCAGTTTGTCATTGTCCCTACCATTCCCTGTTACTCTCCATCACAGGTTCCGATGTTGGTGCTTGTTATTGAGCTTGAGTTGTGGTTTTTCTAGGACTTAGAAGGGAGGATTTATAAAGTAGCTTTATGAAACATCACTGCTCCTCATTAAACTCCTTCTGGATTCCTTCTCTTTTTTTGGTCCCTGAATGAATCTTGGGCAGGTGCATCTTAGATAATAAGAAGTTTACTTCAGCCTAATAACCGTGTCACTTCAACTTTCTCCCCTTCTCATCTCTCTGCCACCAGCTTGCTGTAGGGTGGCGAGGCTGGTTGATTGACTGATTTTACCTCTTTTTGTGGTATCTGTCCCCAGTGGCTGGCTATTGCTTTCAATCTTTCCAGGTCAGGAGTGGATGAAGGCACAATCTAATGCAGCTTGGAAAGGTTGGAAACTGGTTCATGCTGGTGTCCTCTGGATTGAGCTAACTCTTCGAGTTTCGCATTTGGAACCTCTGCCTGCAGTCCTGTGGCTTTTGACTCTCTTCAGCCCCTGGGCTTCTCTGGTGTCTCACGACTCTCCAAATAGTCTTGGACAATATTCATTTCTGGATGACCCTAGACTATCTTGTTTTTGTGGGGTCTTCATCTGGTCTTCTGGGTAATCCACATCTTCATTCTGTGTACTTTCTTTTATACCAATTCCCAGTATCAAATCATCGCTATTAAATATAACTGGTATGGTTTACGCTTCTCTCACTGGACCTCAGGCAGGACAACTCCAGCTTCTAACCATTCTCTCATGGCTACAAATGAGATGCCAGTTAGCTAATTTATAGCTGTTTTAAACATCATTTCTTCACTTGAGTTTTTTCTCATATGAAGCTTCCCATCTCTTGATTTTTTTAAATTCCTTTTCCCCTACAGAGAATGCAGAACATTTATTTGGCTAGCTCACAGTATCTATAACAGTGGTTCTCTTAGCCAAAATTGTTGGTGAAAAGAGGGAATGAGTTATAGACATATATTGTAGAACTCTGAATTATGGTTTACTTATAAATATTATTACTACTTGGAAAGGGTTGTTGCCCAAGGAAAATAATCAAAAGAGGAAGAATTCATTTGGAAAACATTTACAGTAGACACAGGAAGGTTAAATGATTGAATGGTTTCCTGACTTTGTATATCTCCTCTCACTAACTCTTGGTATAGTTTTTCTATTTATTCTACTAACTTTTGGTATAGTTCCAGTTCTATCTTTCTTGGAAGCTGTACTGAGGAAATGTTGGAATATTTGAGAAAAAGTTTATACAATTAATGAGACTAGAATTCTTAGGCTGAATAGACTTTGAAGGGTTCTTTGGTTTATCTTCTTGCCTTTAGGAAGTCAACTCTGAAATCAATTTATATAGAAAATATTCAGAGAATTTCCCCATTGCTTTCATTAGCCTAATTTTTATGTTGAAAAGAACTTCATCCAGAATATTCTCCTTTGATCTTATTTTAAATAGATTTAGTCCCTCTATCCCTCACTAGTTTATTCAATAGCTTCTTTTTCAATGTCTACTATGTGCCAGAGACTGTTAACAAAGGGGACAGTCTCCATGTAGCCTCAAATGTTTGCACCAGGACTGATGAGTGGAATAGATGTTACAGGAAGATGGAATACTGCTCAATGAAGGAAGAACTTTCCAAGAGTGAAACAGATCTAAGATGGATGGTACACAAATGTAGCCTTGGGTCACTTTGCCAGAAGTAGAGAGGATGGGAGCAGCCACTGAAGGGTTAGAATGGATGACCTGAAAGAACCAATGCAACTTTAAGATCCTGTCTCTCATCTGAATTCTTCATTACAATGTTACCTCTTTCTTCCTGTTTTATTTTCAGGAAATTTTTTCTTCTGTTTATCCTGGGGCTGATAGGAAGCCGAATCTTGCTGGCAAACTGAATAGTCACTAATACCAGGGAAATGACTCATTTTAATTTCATTTAGAAGGATGCTCCCTCACTCCTTTCTCTCCTCCTTACCCCACCACCCAATTGCTACCCTTAAATACTTTCTTTCATTGTACTTATCACCCATGCAATTCTACTTTTGTGTGGTCTTTATATGTATGTGTGTGTGTGTGTGTGTGTGTGTGTGTGTGTGTGTGTATATATATATATATATATATATATATATATCACTGTATTTCAGTTTCTAGTATCTGGCACTATTTCTGTCACAAAGTAAGCACTTAATATTATATGTATGTGCATATATAATTGTGATATATACACATATATAACACATAAAATGTGCATATATATAATGTGCATAGGTATTGTGAAATGACTGAAGGAATATCTTCAGTCATTGACTGGATTTGTATAACAATAACAGCAGCAACAAAACAAAACAAAACACAGCAACACTGTATTTTAAAAAAAAGAATAAATTTACATAATTTTGGGGTCTGACAAGTACAAAATCTGTACCATGCTGGAAATTCAGGTGAAAATTGATGTTACAGTTAGTCTTGAGTCTGCAGGGCAGCAGGTTGGAGATTCCGGCAGACTTTCTATGTTGCAGTCTTGAGAATTCCTTCTTTCTCGGGAAACCTCAGTTTTTTGCTCTTAAGGACTTAAAATACACTTGGGAGACCCACCACATTATGGAGGGTAGCCTGATTTACTCAAAGTCTACTGATTGCAGATTTTAATCACATCTAAAAAATACTTTTATGGCAACATCTAGACTTGTGTTTAACCAAACGATTGGGCACCATAGCCTAGCCAAGTTGACACATAAAGTTAGCCATCACACACATTAAAAATAAAGCTTGCTCTTGAACAGACAATAGGTTCCAGGCTGGGCGACCGAGTGAGACTCCAACTCAAAAAAAAAATCTGCAATCAGTAGACTTTGAGTAACCTAAGGTGACTCCAATAATTCTTGCCTTCTAGTGTCTTTACCTTTGTGTAATCCCCTCGCCTTGAGTATAAGCAGGACTTGCAACTTGCTTCTAACCAATAGACCTCGGCAAAGGTGATGAGATGTATGACTGTATATGAAAGTAACTGTGTCTAGCACATAAAACCCTGTTAGCAAACTGGAGTGACTCTCTTGCAGGCCAGGAAGAAGTAAGCTGCTGTGATGTGAACTGTGTATGGAGAGGGTCATGCGGAGGAGAGAGGGCCTCAGTCCTACACCTTCAATGAGCTGAGTTATACGAATGCCACAGGAGCTTAAAAGAAGGCCCTCAATTTTAGGTGAGAATGACAGTTGATAACCTGTTTACAAGTCTTGTGAGACCCATAGCAGAGGTCCCAGTAAGGCAGCATCCAGACTTCCAACACAGCAAAGCTGCGAGATAATAAATGCATGCTTTTTTGGTCACCTGCATTTGTGGTAATTTGGTAAGCAGCAAGAAAATGCTAACACAGCACTTTGCATATATCTCAAACTACCGCTGAAGGTGAGTATCATTGTCCCATTTCCTAGATAAGGCACTGGGGTTCAGATAAGTCAAAAATATCTTGCCCACATCAGAGCTACTTCAGAGCTGGGACTCCAATCCCAGTGTGTCTGAGCCCATACCCACGGTTTCCCACAGGAAGTGTGGGAAGACAGACCAGATAATGAGTTCCATGAAATGGTGAGGACAGAAAGAATAAACAATCTGCTGTGTGTGTGTAAATAGAAAGTCCAGCAGGTGAGATTTAAATTTCCTTTCTCACCTGAGAAAGACTCCAGGAAGCTGGGTCACTTTCTTTCAGGGACCAGGAGATCCTCCAGGCCTCCCTCTGAGCGTAACTTAAAAATACCTGGGGGATTCTTAATTAGGAACAAAGAGTTTTAAGCATTGAACTGATCTTACTTGGAGCTCATGTTTGTCCTCCGATGGACTTTGATGCAGACCAAGTAGGTAAGAAGGCAGCGTGATGCCATGGGGTGGGGGAGGGGCGTGGGAGTCCCAGGGCTAAGCTGAGCCAGCCTCAAGGTGCACACAGCCTGTTTGATAACCTTCCTCTACCCTCATCACAGTAAATTAGCTCCCCATGGAGAATGCTGCCTCTCATTATCTACAGATGCCAGGACTTTTTGAAAATTATTCTTACCTTTTGGATCTCTCCCTCTGTCATTACTAAGTGCGAGGGACAGGACTAGGATGACCTTTGGGGGTCTGACCCAATTTTTGTGCACTAGCCTGCATTGTGGAATGCACAAGTTTAATTTGCTCATAAGATGAGATATGGGCCCAGAGTGACATGCATGGTGTTACATCCTCATCCCAGTCCCCGTGCTGGGTTCTCAAGAGATAAGGAGGGCCGTCCTTGGGTCTTGTGTGGTCCCATGGGTAGTAAACCAATTTCCCCTTGGAAAGGCATCCTTGGTTACATTTTTCCCTTTTCTCTAAAATGAGCAGTTGAGGGCTCTTTCTGAATCCCATCTCACCTTCTAAGAAGCTTCTCCAGATTAATCCTATGAGAATCTACTTCCTTCTCCCTCATGACTGGTCCTTCTCAGTCTGTGCTTTAGTTTAATGTTCTCTGTCCCATGATGTGTGATGTGTTCCATGAGACAACCGAGCCAATAGCTCTCTGACATTTTCTCTGGTTACCTCTCCCATTCTACCTAAAGTTCCAGCTTTTGAGAATTGCTTGTACAGCAGGAACGTTGCCTGACCTCTCATCCTTACTTCAATACTTTGCAGAGGCTATTCCCTCCACCTGAAATCTCCCCACTGCCTCCTTGGACATACCTGTTCTCCAAAGTACAACTTCAAGGTCTCTTCCCCTGTAAAACTTTGCCAGATTCCCAATATTCTCTCACAGTGTATATGCCAGCTCTTGATATCAACTGTGAAGTTTTACGCAAGCTAATTTTCTGCTCCGTGGTTCAGTTTTCTAGTGTATAAAGTGAGTCTGATAACAGTGCCCTCTTCATCAGGTAATTATGAGTTGTAAATGAGAAAATGTATGGAAAGGGCTTAGTACAATGTCTGATGCATACTAAATGTTCACAAAAAGTTAGATATGATCTCACATGGCTTTATTTGTTTCACTGTCTCTCCTCTCCAAACCTATGAGCATCTTGAGGACAGGAGCTGTATCTTGGTTGTCTGTATTCACTGGGCTTCACTATGGCCAATTGTATTCTCCACGAAGGCTGCAACCAGCTGTCCTTGTAATGTGACTTTGACACACTTCCCAACAGGAGATGGGGTCTATGTTTCTTCCTCTTGAATGTAGATGGGCTCATAACTATGGTGAAAGTGATGCTGTGAGACTTCTGAGAGGAAAACCTAAATGGTGACACAGCTTGCAAACTGCTCCCCTTGAGGTGCTTAAGCGCTCTTGGAATCTAGTCACCATGATGTGAGGAAGCCCACATAGCCCACAGACGGGCTGGTGTGAGGAGGAAATGGCCAACAGCCCTGGCTGAGCTCCCAGTGTGAGTGAGCCATCCTGAAAATGCATGCTTCAGAAAGTTGCCTCAGCTCTTGCTTCATGGAGCAGAGATGAGACAAACCAGCCGAGTTTTTTCAAAACTGCAGATTTGTGAGCAAAATAAATAATTATCATGGTCTTAAACTACTAAATTTTGGGGATAGATACCAGTAAGCAATAATAACCAGCACATCTCCTTTAGATCCTTAGAAGATTTCCAGTTTCTGTCTCTCTGCCCCTTCTAATTCATATGTTGAAATCCTCAGCCCCAAGATGATGGAATTATCATCATCCCAAGCTTTTGGGACTTGATTAAGTTGTGAAGTTAAGGCCCTCATGATGGGATTAGAGCCCTTATAAGAAGAGGCATCAGAGAGTGTCCTCTCTCTTTATTTGCAAACCCAAAGAGAGAGCCCTCACCAGAACCCAACCATGTTGACAACCTATTCTTGGACTTTCCAGCTTTCAGAATTGTGAGAAATAAATGTCTGTAGTTTACAGGCCACCCAGTCTATGGCATTTTAAAATAGCAGCCTAAATGGATGAAGACACTGACCGTAGTTCATTAATGAATAAATAGAGTTGGGAGAGAAAACACAAAGAAAATAATTGGAATGAACAGATGACACTACATATTCAAATACCAGAGTCAATGTCATAGGAGTTCAGAAAGAAGCAAGTGACCAAGGAGGAAGTTGGAGTTGAGGTGAGCTGGAAGGGCTAGGAATGTTAGGTGGGCTGAGGGAAGAGAAGAGAACCTTCTGGTAGTCAGGGGAGAATAAGTCTAGGAGTGACAGGGACAGATGAGGCTGGGCACCTGGGAAGAAGCAGAACACTCAGGATGCATCCTTCAGCATCAGAACAGAGACTGCAAATTGGATTCTTTTTTAGGCTCAAGGACCTATTCCAGATTCCAGAATAAGAGAGTGACTTAATAAGCAGGTATTTTGGAACAACTTGTAAAGCACAGTAACCAGTGTGGATTGAGGTATACAAGGGACTGGGGAATGTAACTTGAGGTTTCATCAGTATCCAGGGGACAAGGCACCTTTCCCCTGGACAGTGCTCTATGGACACTGCCCAGGCCCTCTCTGATGCCCCTGTTTTTTCCACTAGCCTGCCTGTGTTTCTTCTAGTGTCACTGCCTTGCTGTCAGTAAGGTGGTGTGTAGACTTTATGACAGGTTAGGTTTGGATCTTGGTTTCAACTCTTATTAGCCTGTGTGTTGTTGGGCTAGTTAACAAACTTCTTTGACTCAATTTCCTCATTTGAGAAATGGGAATAATAATGATACAGGGCTTGGTAAGGTGATGAGTTGACTTGTACACAGAGGAAATACTAATATTATTTCATGGCATACCTTCTACATATTTCTACAGCTAGACTTCAGCAACAGGTGTATACTGATCTTTTGTTTGGGACTCTGGGTGTATTTCAAACACTCATCCATCACCAATTTACAGTGTATTCTTTAAGAGATGGCAGAGCTATCCAGTATGTACTAATTTAATCACATTCTAGGGCATGTCACCGTTCTCCATTATATTATTTTTCACTTCCAAAATTGGCAAAGTCCATGTATTCTGAATGTGAATTGAACAAAATCATTTTCCTCTACCAGGCTTCAGGCCAAGCAGATGATCACAAAACATCCTCAGTGACTTTTGGCCATGGCACTAAGTAGAGCTAAAAAATGACAGCCCCCAGAACTGGTGCTTAGTTGAAGGTGACAGGAGTCTGACAGAAGATAGCCAAACTCTGGAGTCTGGGGTTAAGAAGGGGTTTAAAACAGATCTCATCTGCATAAAATCCTCTCTTGTCTTCTCTCTTTTTCTCTTATTTTCAGTTCTTATATCCATCCATCTATCCATCCATCCATCCATCCATCCATCCATCCATCCATCCATCCATCCATCTATCCTTCTCGTATGCTGTCAGATCTTTTTTCATCTACAAAGCAAGCTAGAATTGACTTACTTGCTAATTTGGCTGTTTACCCAGTTGAATTGACCAAATGAATCATTTTAGTTATATAGACACAGCTAAAATATTATAACATTGTCCTAATTTTTTAAAAATTCAAGCAGAGTCTGCCTTTTTTTGATCTGTGATTTATTCTTCATATTTTTTATCATGAATAAGTACTTGTAGTTAATGATGGTGGAACTTACATGTATATCCTAAGTCCTGTGTTTACTGTAGACACTCACAATTGATTCTTTTTCTCAAGGCCAGGAGGACAAGAAGCTTCCTTTGGTGTTGATTGGACCCATAAAATGGAACATCTGGGAAAAGCACATTGCTCCCATTACTGTCTTTGCTATATTGGATATAGAATCCTCTTATTTCATAGGGCCTCCAAGCAATGATTCTTTAAAAAAAAAAAAAAAAGAAATTATTTTCTCTTTCATCTATGGATGGTGCCTCAGGCATCCACTATATGATAGGTACTTAATAAATAATAATAACAGTTATTATCATGGAGCAGAAATCTGCTGATTCTTTCCCACAAATGGAACCTTGAGACCCCTTTTCGATTATGTAGGAGGGTATATTTGTTTTAACAGCACATTATTGTAGCTTTTTATTTCAATGCATCAGCATTCCATTTACCCACATGCTTCAGGATTTATGGTTATTATTGTGCCTGTTTTTCTGTCTCCTCCATATTCTAAAGCTTCAAATTCTTTTCATTCTAAATTCCAAGAGTTCAGATATCAGTATAAAATGCATAATATATTTATGCCTCAGTAAATAATGTAGGAAGTGAATGAAACTCTGCATGTGATTAGACTCATTTTGCCTGTATTTTTCTCGCTTGAAAAATTTCTGATAAGTTTCTTTTTTTTTTTTATCACTTTGGGAAATAATAGAAAATGTGATTAGAGGCCTACATAATCTGGGCTGGGTTCCCAGAACTGTTTTTATTTAGTGTTGCTGTATTTGGGTGATGAGATGTTTATGCCACAGCTATGGACTTTTCAAGTTACACAACATTCAGTAAAGATATTGCAATTAAACCTCTCATCATAACTCCATTTGGAATTGGGGAAGGGAGGTTTTTTTTTTTGCTTTAAATTTTATACAAAGTATTTTGGATGGAAGATGTCATTAAGGGTGACACACTTCCCGCCATTTCATAAAATGAATGTGATGTCATCTTTTCTGCATGACTCAAAGCTGTTATGAACCTAAGTTGTAGAGTACTGCAATGTCTTTTAAGTTATCAAGATGTTCTCACACTTAATATCCCTGACTACTTGCTTGAATTTCTGCATTGTTGGTTCTGTCTCCCTTTGCATTCTCAGGTTATTGATTTTTTCCCTTTGCTGTTGTTTCTGCCTCTAATGTTCCTCTCCCTCTCTCACTATACTTATAATGTAAACTTTGAGATGGAAAAATAAATATTCAACACTGCTGTTACTGTATGTCAAATAAGCATGAGTAACCTAGGAAAAGGGATTGTTTTCTGTGACTCCTCTGGACACCCAAATGTGATTTAAAGATTGATTCAGTAGGGAAAAAAATGCATTTTCATGGCTAGAAAAATTTTTTTTTTTTTTTTGAATTGGAGTCTCACTCTGTTGCCCAGACTGGAGTGCAGTGGCCGCTCTTGGCCACTGCAGCCTCGACCTGCTGGGCTCCGGCGATCCTGCCACCTCAGTTTTCCAAGTAGCCGGAATTACAGGCGCGCGCTACCACGCCCGGCTAAGTTTTTGATTTATTGTAGAGATGAGGTCCCGCCAAGTTGCCCAGGCGGGTCTCGAACCCACGGGCTCGGGCAATCCACTCACCTTGGCCTCCCAAAGCGCGGGATTACAGGCTGAGCCACCGAGCCCGGCCGGCTAGAAAATTTTGAGAAATTACTTTGAATAAACTTTTTCAACAAAATCATTGCAAAGGTCCGGGGTGGCTTTTGCACAGTATTTTTGTCTCCTTGAGCCCAGGGACCACCTGCCTTTCTCAGGACCATTTTGTGTTGTGTTGAGCAGGATTTAGGAACACTGTAAAGAGCAAGCCCACCAACTACAACTTCTATCTGTGAGTAGAGGCTAAGAATGGTGAAAAAAGGACAATAAACATACAAAAATCCCAAAATGACACAGAAAAATATCTCATAATGTGACTATGTTGTGCTTTATCATTGTAAGCCCTTTCATAAATAATTTATCATTCAATCTTCACAAAAAAATCGTGTGAAGGGGCTTTTCCAGTCCCTGTCTTGCAGAACAGCAAATTTAGGTCCCATCCACGCCTCTTGTGAAGAGTAGCATCAGGACTCAGTCCTAGTTCCCTGAGTCTCACAGGCAGCCTCTCTACTGTTTGCAGTGAAGAAGGAAGTCACTCCCATACCCTCCTGATTTGTTAACACAGCTCACATTGTGAAGATCCATTCAATCCAAGCACTTTTGTTAAGGGCACCTTTAACAAAAGCCCAACCCTTCGGAGTTGTCTGGGATTTTCCTGAGCCTTCAGTAGAAATCTATCAACAGGAGAGTGTCCTAGATCTCTGGGCTTAATTGCTTGCTTTATTCACAGAACACGTGGGGTAGACCACCGCAACCTCCTTGCTGCCCAGTCCGCCAAAAAAGTTTTGAAAATAAGCCTAGAAGTTGCAGCTAAGATTACATCGAATGTGATGTTGGCTATATTAATAAGTGATGTTTATTTCTAAAGTGTTTTCTATCAAGTCAGAATCTAATGTGGGAATGTACATTGGAAAACATTTTGGAGGTATACAGTAAAGCTAATGACATGTTTGCCCTATAATATAGCGAATCCCATTCTCAGGACTCTACCCAAGAAAAATGACTGACATATACAAGAATGTTCACAGATTCTTTTTTTCATAATCATCCAAAATTGGACACATGCCAAAAATTCATGTCGGGAGAACAGATGAATCTAATACTACACAGCAGAACGACAACAAGAATTACTGATGTACACCAGAGCTTGGATGGATTAATGATGAGTTAAAGAAGGAAGACCCTGAAGAATCAATTTATTTGAAGTTGAAGAACTGCAAAGCTGATGTATAATGAAGAAACTGGATTAGTGCTTACCTCTGTGAGGATAGTATGGAGCAGGAAGGAACACAGGGAGCCTGTTGTGGTAGTGGTGATATGTATATAGATATATTCATTAGTATCTTTTGAGCTGGTGGTAGATGCCACACTTGCTATCCAGTCTCCCCCTGCAGTACCCAGACATCCATGACTCCAGCTGCTGGAAATGTTGATGTCATAGAGTTCTCCGTCTCCAGGACTTGCCCTTGGCTCTACAGAACATCCTGGTCCAAGTTGATGCCTTTCCCTGAGGGTAGTCAGCATCTGTTGGTCAATGGAGATGAAAACCTGAGTATGTGCCAACTTAGATACCTTATGGGCTATCCAAGTTCTGTTCTGGAACTCCTGTAGGACTAGTCAAGGTCTTTCCTGTGACTGTTGTAGCCCAACTCCTCTTTCTGTTCCATGCTGCTCCTTCATCACCCACAGACAAGACTTGACTACCTGATTCATAGGGTCCAGTGCAAAATGAAGATGAGAGGCCTCTGTTCATAAATTACTAAGAATTCCAAAGTGAACATTAGACTGAATGAGAGCCCTTCTAGGTATGAGACCCTGTATAGCTACACAGGTTGTCCACCCGTAAAACTGGCCAGGTGTCAATAGTGAGAGTACAGCCACCAGAATGCCACCAATCACCTGAATGCAAATCTCTGTCTCAGAGACTGCTTCCCACTTGGAAACCTGCCTGATGACAGAGCTTCTCAATGATTTAGGTGTTTGTCAATATATGGTGTATTGAATAAAAAAATTAACAAAATAAAACTAAAATGTAAGAGCATCTGATAGGATGAATAATTACTCACAAAGACGTCCACATCCAAATTCCCACACTGGTGAATATATTACCTTGCATGGTAAAAGAGACTCTGCAACTGAGATTAAGTTAAGGATCTTGGGATAGGGTGATTATCTTGGATTATATGGGTGAGTCTAATGTAATTACAAGGGTGGTTTTAAAAGGAATGCAGGAAGCTGACTTTGAAGATAAAGGAAGGGACCACAAGCCAAGGAATCCAGGAGGGCTCAAGACATTGGAAAGTCAAGGAACCAGACTCTCCCCTAGAACCTCCAAAAAAAGGAACACAACCCTGCTGACATGTTGATATTAGCCTCTTAAGACTCCAAAGAGAACTGTGTTGTTTTAAGCCAGAATGCGTGAGGTACATTTTTAGAGCAGACACAGGGAACGATGCAGGGCTGCTACTATTCTTTGTACTGGGATTGGTTCTCTGTTCTCAGCCTCCTCCATAAAAGCTGGTGAAGGGGCTCCAGAAATGATGTACCGGAACATTTTCCCAGACTTGACACCCTGCACTGTCCTGGGGAGGACACCTGGGCCTGGTTATCTGGCTTCTCTGTCTTGGGTGTCGGGGAATGTGGACTCTCTCTGCAGGTCCTGGTTCTCTGGACAGGGGAGAGACAGACTCTGGCAGGGGAATGAGGGAAATGTGAGCTTCTCCAGTCTCTCTCCTCATAACAGACAGGAAAAGCCAACCAATTCCATCCCTATCCCCAGTGCACTGGTTTCTGTTTATACTTGTAGGTTGCAGGCCTTCCTGAGATGGTTTTCTGAAGTTAATCATCTCCTGCCTCTGCCTTTATTCTCGTTGCTGCCTATGCCGAGCCCAGATGCATCCCAGCTGCTGCTTGGTTTGCAGGGGGATCCTGGTATCCTAGGTAGTTATCTATGAAACTGAGCCTTTGACATCATCTGCTCCAACCCGAGGGTCATCTTGGCCAGGGCCAGTCAGAATTCACCAGCCTGAGCACTTTTAATCTCGGTCTGCACACTTTGCATTATTCCACGTTCACATCTGGAAGAGTGACAAGGGAAAGGGACAATAGAAATTGAAACCAGACAAACCACAGGGTTGCCATTTTCTTTGGTTTGTATTGGTATATTTTCTTTCCACTTCCTCCTAAGATATACTTTATGCCAAAGTCCCCAACCTTTTTGGCATCAGGGACTGGTTTCATGGAAAACAATTTTTCCATGGATCGGTGGAGGGGGCATGGTTTCAGGATGACTCAAGTGTATTGCATTTGTTGTGCACTTTATTCCTATTAATATTACATTGTAGTATATAATGAAATAATTGTACAACTCATCATAATGTCGAATCAGTGGGAGCCCTGAACTTCATTTCCTGAAACTAGACAGTCCCATTGGGGGTTATGGGTGATGGGAGACAGTGACGCCTGAAGTGTGTTGCTTATGTCCAGTCTATTCTGTAATCTTGTTTTGGTTGCCGTCATTGCAGAAAATTCTGCTTCACAAAGATAGGATGTTGGGAATGAAAGCAGGCTTTTAAGTGCCGATCTAACAGAAGACAGAGCTCAGGTGATAATGTGAGTGATGGGGAGTGGCTGTAAATACAACTGAAGTTTCACTCGCTTGCCTACTGCTCACCTCCTGCTGTGCAGCCAGTTTCTAAAAGAACATGGACCAGTAGTGGTTGGTGACCTGGGGGTTAGGAACTCCTGCTTATGCTACAAATGTCCCAACACATGCCTTTGTACATCTAAAAAGTAGTGTTTGGGCTGACTGGGGGCCTAGGGATGATCAATAATAAACTCTGCTTGCCATATGGAGGGACCGTCCCATTTCAGACTGCTGGAAATGCCAGTTCATTTTCCTCTTTCATATGGTGAGTTTTCCTGCGTCCCTTGGATTAACTTTACGTGTTTGAGGGAGCTCTGTGCTCTCTGTTTATAGAATTGGTTCTGTCATAATGAAGGTGTTAATTATAAGCCTCCATAAATCATGCTTCTGTGCACTGCACATGAGGAAAATATGACACAAAAATAGCTCGATGAGTTCTCTCTCCATCACATTAATTGGGAAGCTCATGGGTGGCCCCAGCCCACTGGCACAGCAGCAGAGACAGAAGTACAAGGAATAGTCAGTTGACTGCCTGTGCTGCTCTGAAAAACTTGTCCAGGGAGTGTTGCATTTGAATCTGCTTCTGTACCAGATTTGTTGGAAATGGTCAGAAGTTCAAATGTGGTCAACCTTGATTTACTTGTTACTTATTTGGTTCTTGGGAACTTGGAGGAGAAGGGGATGTTTGGAATGAAATCATAGTTTCATGTGGTGGCAAGAGCACATGCATCAGAGCCAGATACACCTGGGTTCAAACCTCAGTTCTTTTACTTTCTAAAAGGTAATATTTTGGGTGAGTTCCCAGTCACTTCGTCCATAAAATGGGTAATCATAATATCTACTTTTTAGGGTTACTGGTAAATTAAATGAGATGATAGAAATTGCCTTATTTTGTAGCTGGTATATGACAAGGGCTCAATAAAATATGAATTTCCTCACATTTCATTATAGTCTATAATCATGCTAGACTTGTACAGATCCAAGGGGCAGGCACTACCCAAGCATGCCATTGTTGAATGTGGAACTGCTTTCTTATTCTGTATTCTGTAATTTCTTACTCTGTAATTCTGGGCTTCCCATGCACTGAGCAGTAAGTCTCAGGTGTTTGGGGGAAGCCTGGGTACCTACTGAAATAAGTCATTGCTCAGCTTTGACTCTCACGTTAGATTTTGGTTTCATGCTCTTGGCATTGTTGAAGTACAAAGGATTTAACCTCCAAAATTATTTAATTAATTTTTTCTTTTCTTTTCTGTTTTTTTTTTAAGAGTTGAGGTCTGAGGTCTTACTCTGTCACCCAGGCTAGAGTGCAGTGGCACGATCCTATCTTGCAGCCTGAAACTCCTGGGCTCAAGGAATTCTCCTCAGCCTCCCTAGTCTGGAATTACAGGTGTGCACCACAATGCTCAGCTAATTTTCTGATTTTTTTTTGTAGAGATGGGAGTCTTACTATTTTGCTTCGGCTGGTCTTTGACTCCTGGACCCAAGCAATTTTTCAGCCTTGTTTCCCAAAGTGCTGGGATTAAAGGTGTGAGCCACAGTGATGTAGTAACTTTTAAAATTCTTTAACGGAACTAGAGCAAAGTTTGGAGGCCTCAGATCACATAGTTTTTCTATACTGTGTAGAAGGTTCTCCTTCACTTATGAAGTCTAGACCGTGAAGCTCACTGCCCTAGCAAGAAACAAGATGTTATCTAAAAATGGAAAGGTCTAAGACTACCACTTTTGGCTTAGCAGAGCAAGTGATAAAGAAAGAACAGTCATAGAACGACCCCTCGGGAGTAGTGCTGGTGCTTTAGAAACATCTAGATATGTATGAGGGAGATCAACCAGCAGATGGGACTAAAGGCATGCTTGCCTGGCTTGTCTTCTAAGAAGATACTTGTCTTCTCTCGCTTACAGCATGACACAGGTTGATAATACAGCAGTGTTGGCAGGAAAAGGCTAGATCAGTGAGGTTGACCTGAACGTGGCAGAGTGTGGAATGTAAAGACCCCTGTGTCCCAATGATGCAGGTATGACAGGGCCGATAGCAGAGCCTTTGAGCCTGGTGTTAATTGGTCCCAGTCATCTACAACACTTTTGTAGGTTTAATTAGTTATTTAAGTCTAGGAAGAGAGGTGTTCTTGAATATGTCTTGGTTGTCCTTGAGGGGAGCTTCCTTGTGCTGAGGACAAAAAAAAAAATCCTACCTCGGAGATCATTTTTACTTTGATGATCAGCTTGTCCAGTTACTCAGGAGCAGAGACCAAAGGGGATCCAGAGGACACTGTAGATCCAAGGACATTCTCTCTTCCCCCTCTTCTACCCCATGCCCATGAAGACACAGTGAGTTCCCTCATGCCAGCAGCCCCCACCTTAGAGAAGAGGTTGAGCATTTGAGTGATGAGACGACAAAACAAGTTCCTTGCCTGAGTGAGAGCTGATCTTTGCATAGTCTGGCTATTCAAACCATAATTATTCAAACCTGAAGAGACAGGAGAATGCTTAATTGGCACATGTAGATTTTTCTGCTACCTAGGGAGAAAGTATATTAAGTGCACTTTCTCTGCACATCTGAGTATCGTGTGAGTAAATTTGCCACCCCTCTAGGTTTTAAAGGTTGGTAAGTTATTTGCATTCTGGTGATTGATGGAAATGATGTGTATAGCAGGGAGGAATGAGTTCTCAGGAGGGAGAGGCTGTGGAACGAGGGCAGGAGCTTAGGTTGATGCCCTTTGGCAAAGTCCTTCCCATGATGGGGAACAGTGCCTCCAGCACTTCAGATCTGGTACATGTATGGGTTCTAATTTCAGGTTCTTCAAGTACCTTTGGATTGTAATTTGCTTTTCTATTCTCTTTTTTCTCTTAAAGGGAGAAAGTCTGTCAGTCATAGCCACGAAATAGACCAGCCATGTGAAGGCCAGTAGTTTATAGGCATTGGTTTTATACATTAGTCTCTATTACTTCAATTATGATGAGTCTGCCCTTGGGAGACTAAAAGTGGCGAATGACAAAATCAGGACTCTACCTTTAAGGCTGAAGGGTATGACACTGCTCTGTGCTGAATTCTTCAGGGGCTACGCCACCCCATTCTCTCCTAAAATGTTCCAAACTCCTGATGCATCTTTCTCATTGATCAACAAAACTTTCGTAGATTTAATTAGTTATTTAGGTCTATGAAGGAAGCTCTTAAATATGTCTTTGGCTGTCCTTGGCAGATATACACCTTTTATGACTTTAATCCTAGGGTTTTTTTTGGTTTTACTCATATATTACCTCAGTTTGGGGAAAGATGTATCTTTTTTCCCAGGCAGTCTTTATTCAACCTTAACTGAATAAAATCACATACACAGTAGAATCATGTCAGATGAACACGTGACTTACTCAAGTTCAACTCTATGAGCTCCTTACAAGAGGAAAATGACAGGGGCACACCTCATCAACAAGGGTACCTGTATAATGAACACTTGTATTCCTAACCCTGAATTGTACCCCACATCTTTAAAAAAAAAAATCCCACAAAAAACAAAAGGAATGATAATTTCAGTGGCATTATCTGGAAAAGAGTCACATCACTGGGAAGATACACAGGATTTGTCTTCATTTCTCAAAGTTCATCAGGCATTTGATTTTTATGCAGACACAATAATGTTCTGGGTAGCAGACACCAACTCATGCATACTGAGAGGCAGCAATGCAAAGGTTCAGAGCCAGGGCTCCAGAGCCAGACTTCCTGCGTTCAAATCCTGAATCTACCACTTAGTGTCTCTGTGACCTTGGATGAGTGTGAATTAACCATTCATCACTTAATTTCCCACATCTATAAAATGGAAATAGCGATCGTACCTTCTTCTTAGGGTTAGAATAGTGAAGGCACATAGCTCTTACTAAGCATTAGGTGTTATGATTGTTGTTGCTCTACTTAATGAGCTACTTAAGGGATTTTCAAGGGCATCTTTGGCTCCACATGATTTTTCCATTACTTGCTGACTTTATAAATTTCATGGGGCTTACCTACAGAAAGCAGGACTTTTGTAGGATTTCTCCACTGGGAACATCTCCAAAGTTAAGTCCTCTCAGGGGAAGCAAGAATTATAATCTTCTTCCAGCTCTGTAGGAAGGCAGACCACACCCCTGCCCAGGCCCCCGACCTTCTCTTGGCTAGGCTAACCTTGATGGAATTTCCAGCAAAGCATTTCTGCAGAGCAATCCATAAAGCATGACCTGGAGCTCTAGTAAACCTACAAAAATCAACCTCCAACAGTGAGAAGCAGTTTTATATGATAAAGTAGTGATTACATTTTCTAATGATGGCTCAAAGTATTTTTTAATCTGCAGGAAATATACTTCATTGTTCCTGGGAGCTCCCCGGGCTCTTCTATTTGTCATTCCAAGCTTTAAGTAAAGCACAGAATATGAAGAGAACGATATTGGCATACATTATCCTTTGTGGAACCCAATATGTGCAACATTCATGTAATTAACATGGGTTTAGTAAGCCTGCCCATGATGATACTGCTATCTTCAGCAATAAAGATGGCACAATGTATGAATTGATGGAAACACTGGAACCCCCATCCTTACCAAGTTTTTTGTTTTTTTTCCTTTTTTACATAGGGGTATATTTTTCAGACTCCAAGTAAAGTGCTAGCTTTTTCCATTTCCCTGTGGAAAAGTTTTTTTCTGTTAAAAAATTTAGAGCCAAAGATCATTGCAAAGTCTTCAGAGGGGTTTTTTGGTGATGTGATCCTGGGTCTAACACCTTTCATTAAAAACTTTCTGATCAGAGAGCTTTGAGTACTTTTTTCTGCTTATCCATCAAACATGGCTGGGACTTTCAAGGCAAGCATTCTTGGCTTGGGGTTTGAACTGCAAATAAAAGATTTAACAGTTTTTCTGAAAAAGAAAAAAAAAAAGCAGACTCTTTCTTTAACTTGCCATTGTTATCATGAAGAAACTGTTTTGCATCCAGGTTCTAATAAGGTGCTGACGAAATAGGACAATCGAGGGTGAAAAAGCAGGATTTATGTGGCCTATCTCAGGGCTGGGTCAGTGTTGGGCTGGGAAGTGGTTTTTTAAATTGATCTCAAGGAAGCGGTCACTGGCTGCTGATGAGAACATGCCTGAAAAGGTTATTTTCTCATTTAAATCCCAAAGATTTCCATTCAAAATATAAAGCTAGAATATTCATATTCCTATAGTCTATTTTCATATAGAACCTGAAATATTACATTGAATGGAATTTATATATGAATAAAAATATATACACACAATACATGCATACATACATGTCTGTATGCACACACATGCACACACACACCTGCTCCAGTGTCAAGTTCAATGCTGTGCGTGTGTGTTTCATCAAAGGAGCACAGATTTGGAGCCTGGGCTATTATTTCCAGTGACTTGCCACCTTGGGGGCAGTAGCGAAATGGAAAAGAGCAGGGTAGCCTGCTATCCGAGCGATGTTCACTGCATCTGAAAGGTCATGTCATGTTTCCCGGCAATTGACTCGATGGATTTGGATTCTGCAACAGAAGGTCGGGCCGTTTCCACTCTGCTTATGTTTCCTGGGGAACGTGCCTTCCAGTTGTTTTCACATTGACCTCATTACCCAACCCCAGTGATGAGCTTGACACAGACATGCTGTGGCTGCAGCCAGCTCAGGGCTGCCCTTCTCCCTGCAGACCCGGCGCCTCAGCCCTGGCCAGTGTGGGTGAGTATAGATGCTTCTACCTTGGCTCAGAAAGGTCTGATCCTTGCACCTCCCCAGAAAAGACCGACTGCATGTCACTGAACGAAGTTCACAGGAGTACCAGGATGTGATGGAGGGGCTGGGGATGACTTTCCCACTCATGGATGGGTGGGGAATGAAGAGGAGAGACAGGAGATGCTCAGGCCCCTAGTCTCAGATTGTCACCCCATGAACAGGGGGACCTGAGCAAGACTGATAAAAAATTGCCAAAATTCCTCAACTCCCTCTCAGACTAAATATTTTCTAATCAGTTCTGCAAGTTTATTTTGACCAATGAGAAAGTGATTTTTCTGCAATCTACCATCTCTGTATATCTCCTGCCTACAAAAATTTCTTCCGGGTCACTTTCAAGGGAATTGTAATGCTTTCTAAACCAAGATGGTTTCAGCCCTGGGAAGTGGACTCTACCAAAGCTAAAATACTCAACAAACTCAAAGTTTTATTCCTCTAAACTATGGAGAGACCTGAGCTTGAATCAGTGGCCAAATTCTTTCAGTTGAATCCTGGACAGCCAGCTGAAGTGGGATGCAGCTGAGCTTGGGCTTATCAGGTCCTAAGTTAGTCACAGCTCCATCCCTTGTATTGTTACCTTGGCAAGTTATTTGAAATCTCAGAGCCTGTCAAATGAGGATCGTGATCCTCATCTTTATTATGAAGATTAAATGAGATCACATTTAGGGAATGCTTAATAAAGGCTAATTTAAGTTATTTGTAAATTCCATATTTTTGGCTATCATTATTCCATTCACTAGGGTCTGGCCACTTATTTGCTGAGGCTAGAAGAGAGAAAACTGAAGTGTGATGTGGTGGAAAAGAAAATTTTGAACCTTGAAGGTCAATCAGGCAATGGAATAATTTCACTCAGGAAGCTGTCAAGGCATTGGAGATATTCAAGGAAAAATTGGATGTAATACTTAGGGAAATAGTATCAGAAGACTTTTGCCCTTGTGTGTGAATCTAAAGGAGATGACCCAGTAACTGATCTATAAATAAAATGCTTTGGTGTTGTCTAAGATTTTGGACGCTTTGGGAATGGTGAGATGTGTCGGGCACTTTGAAATGTGACAATACAAAAAAAATATTGCAGTAAAGTGAAAGCCTGATGTTTCTCTTCATCACAAAAACTATATTCAAAATGGGAGACCCATTAAAAAATACAGACCTGATCAGGTCATTCACCGTCTTAGAGTAGATTGGGCTACTTAGAAGCAACATGTATAATGATTCAATATAATAGAAGTTTATTTTTTTGCTCCACGGTGTGAGGCAGCTGTTCCTGGTTGGTGGGAAGCTTTCTTCTACATGGTGATTCGGGTGATTCAGGGACCAAGATCCTTATGTCTTGTGGTTCCACTATCTCCTACACCCTTGTCATTCTCTGGATGAGCTGGCAGAACAGGAAAAGATGTATAGGAGGTACAGCCTTGACCAGGACAGCTGCCATCTTCCTTTTTATATTCCACTGGCTAGGACTTAGCCACATGGCCACACCTACCCACAGGAGAGGTTGGGAAATGGGATCAGCTGAAAGCCCAGGAGGAAGAGGAGGGGTTGGCTCCAGTTGGGCAGCCTGTAGTCTTGCCACATTCCCTTTCTTAAAGTCCTTCAACAGACCCCCCACTGCTATGAGACTGGGGCATTTGCACCATACAGAACAATGTCACCATCCATTATTTATGAGAAATAGATAAAAGCTATGGAGTCTTTCCCCATGCTTATACTCATTTACAATTTGTTACCGAACTGGAGTCCTCTCATCCAGGGCAGCAAAGCCAAACACTAATGCTGGGATTGCTGCGAGAGAAAGTGAGGTATTTACTGCAGGGCACCAAGTAAGGATAATTTGGTACCTCATGCTTAAGACCAGAACTTCGTGATGGCTTATAGGTAAGTTTTTAAAGGCAGAGAGGCAGAGGTTACAGGAAAAGTCAAGAATCAGTACAAAGAGACTATCAATTGGTTTGACCTAAAAAGGCAGGACATCTTGAACCAGGCGCCTGTAGGTCATGGGTGCATTCAAAGATTTTCTGACTTGCAATTGGCTAAGGAGGTGAAGCTTCGTTTAAAAATTTGGGATCAGCAGAAAAGAATGTTAGCTCTGACCCTTCCGTGTGACTTCCTCCAGGCCTTTCTGGAGGAAATTTAGAACGTAGAACGGCAAAGTTCAATCCTCACCTCTCCATATCTGAGGTCTACATGTCAGTAGATCCATTTGGTGGGGGTCCAGTTTTCTGAAAAACAACTCAGGGACATATGTTAAGATTTTACCTTCATTTCTATAGGAAACCAAACATCTCATGGCTCTAACTTCCTTGGCTATTGTTTTAAGTGACCATTACATTCTTGCTTATCAAGTTGCTCATTTACTTCTCAGGGCTAGGTGGGTGCTGGGAATTTCCTTTGAAGGAACTCAAGATTTTCCTTTATTTCCATGGTTGGGGGCTGAAGGCCCTGGCAGGCCCCTAAGAGTGGTCCCTACTTCCTCTCAGATTCTGCTTCCAGGTTTAGGGAGGGTTTCCAGATGCCATCAGTGGAATCTCTGATCTAGCAGGTTGGGGAAATTATTCTTCAGTTAAGTCCAATCTAGGAAATGACATTTTCATGAAGAATTAATGCACCTTTAGAAGGCTTGCAGAGGACAGGAAGCATGTGGGGAGTTGATTTTAATGCCAGCGTCCCTAGGATTTGTTGACCGGGGAAACACATAAAAGTGTGATGCTAGCTCTGCACAATGAGGAGCTGAGCTGTTTCCTCCAAAGCATTGCTAACAAGGCTCCGCTTGATTGCCATCCTCTGCCGTGTGGCTCCCCACCCGAAAGGTGAGGCTAACTTGTATACACAAGGTGACGAATCCCCCGGGCCCAATTGTGTAGAAACGTGCGCAGGTGTCATAATTAGCCATTTCCTGCCAAAACCCCACAAATAAGCTACAATTCTCAAGACACAACCCTCTGGAACCTTTTACAGAATTGTTTTCAGACCAAATAATATTCATCTGTAACCTGTTTAATTACCCAAGCCGTATATTTAACTGCCCTGGACTTGCTGGTACAAATTTTACAGAGAATCGGATGTGAGGGCGGTTAATAGCAGGAGGGTCTCTAGCCACCATGTGGAGCTCAACAAAGCTGAAACCAAGGCTGGTCTGCCCACAGACCGGTCAGATGGGTGCAAAATTACAGTTTCCTGTTCTATTCCCTGCCCGTCAAGACCAATAAACATGTCATGAAGTGACCAGAAACACTTGAATTTGGAAAGGCTAGCATTGATGTTGAGTACAATGTTTCAGTGGTCTGAGCCTCTTCTCCTGTCTCCTATGAAGGGAAGTGAAGGCACTAGATTGTTTAAGGTGTAACCCCTCCCCCCTCCTGCTTAAATAACCTGTTTTCTGCCACCAGGTATTCCCTGCACATCTCAGCAAATGCAAGAACTAAATGAACATTTTCCCTTCTGAAAGAAAACCACATTTCAAGTTAAAGTCTAGATGATGTTTCATAACTAGCAAGGCAACAGCTAGGGTAATGCTTACTAATGACATAGATGAAGCCTTCTCCATCAGCAAGGCATTGAAGAAGTTGTCCTGCACTTTACACATGAGAGATGCTTGCTGGGGACGCCATCATGCAGTCTGCCAAAGTGGTTAGAGGTGGCATTGCTGGATAAGCAATCACTCAGGTTATCTGGAGATTCATGCAAAAGTATTCTCATCACACAGTTTATTTGTCAATGCATAGATACAGTCACAGCCTCTCTACTTCGATGGTCACAGCTCTCATTTGGGATTGAAGTTTGAAAATTATGTTATGTACTTGTTTGCGTTTTCCTCAGGCTGGAGACTGCACGAAGGCTGTTATTAGGCAAAAGCAAACTATATGGTTAGATGAGAAAATTCTGATAAAACAGTATTGTATGAAATACAATATTGAGACTATTGGGAGTGAATAAGAGTAATAGGGTTAGAGAAATAGCAATTTTATTTTTATTTTTTATTTTAAAGATATGGGGTACAATTCAGGGTTAGGTATATAAATGTTCATTATGCATGTACCCTTGTTGATGAGGTGTGCACCCACCTGCCCCTGGCAGATTCCCACTACTGCCAATCCCATCCCCACCCTCCACTGTCAGTTTCCCACCACTGCCAATCCTTTTTCTTATAGTATTACGATAATTGCTCAAGGTCCCCTTATAAGTGAGAACATGTGATACTCATACTCAGTTCTTTGAGAAACGGTAATTTTTTGTTCCAAATTTGCAGAGTATAATGTGTGTGTGTTTGTGTGTGTGAGAGAGAGAGAGTGTGTTTATGTGTGTGTATATGAAATATGGCGTTAATTTGAGTAAATCTTTATTTACAAAATTTTTTGGCATAAAATTTATATTCTATTCATATTATAAATAATTACTTAATGAACATCTTACTGCAAATAACTTATGCCCTTCCAAATTACTTCCTTGGGAATAAATTTTATACATGGAAATATTTGATCAAAGAGTATGAATTGGTTTTTGATTTTTCTTTCTTTCCTTTTTTTTAAGAGATGAGGTCTCACCAAGTTGCCCAGGCCGATCTCGAATCCATAGGCTCAGGCAATCCTCTCACCTCGACCTCCCATAGTGCTGGGATTATAGCCATGAGCCACTGCGCCCGGTGGTTTTTGATTTTTAAAAAACATATTGCCACCTTACTTTTCCAGAAGAATTATACTAATTTATGATGTTATCAGCAATTAATGCATTTAATAGTTTCTCTGCAATTTTATCACTGTTGGATTCCACCTCATTCTTTTGTTCATTTATTAGGTCTAAAATGGTACTCATTATTATTTGAATTTACTTTTTAAAAATTTATCACAATAATATTTTGTCATGTGCTCATATGCTTGCGTACTTTTTGCATTTTGGAGGTAATATTCAAATATTCTGTCTTTTAACTTTGCTAGTGTCCTTTTCCATTTGAATGAGAACTTTATAAAACACGGGCATTATCTCTTCAAACAACATAAAGTCTATCAGTGATAACTATATTGACATCCATAAAATGCACATAACAATTCATTCTATGGGCTATTGTACTGAGTTATTGTGATAATACATTTAAAAGTGCTTTGGAAAACCCGACACATCATGTAAACGGGGGTATATGATGATCTTAATGTAAACTTTATATTTAATTAAAAGTAATTTATGAATATAGATATACTCTGAGATAAATAGTTTGATAGGAACGGGCAAAAGTTCTGGGTATCTTAGCTGATCATAGACTCAATAAGAGACAATATTGGAAGTCAAGGGATAAGAGGTTAATATGAGATAATTTGTGCCTGAATATCTGGTGAATTTTTTCTCAAAAAATTTTCAGTCGGGAAAACAGCCGCCTGATATGTATTCAAGGTCTAGTAAATTCTTTCTGTTGCTGTTGTTGTAGTCTCACTCTGTCACTCAGGCTAGAGTGCAGTGGCACACTCACAGCCACCGCAGCCTTGACCTGCTGGGCTCAGGTGATCTTTCCGCTTTAACCTTCCAAGTAGCTGGAACTACAGGCACATGCCACCATGCCTGGCTAATTTTTTGATTTATTGTAGAGATGAGATCTCTCCAAGTTGCCCAGGCAGGTCTTGAACCCATTGCCTCAGGCAATCCTCTCACCTCGGCCTCCCAAAGTGCTGGGATTATAGGTGTGAGCCACTGCACCCAGCCTGTAAATTCTTATAGGAAACAATAATATATCATATTAGAAAGACACCTTACCTTAATCAATGCTGGTTTTGATGCTTATAGAGAGAGGCTCCTTTTTAAAACTAGTTTAAAAAAAAAAGAAAAGGAACCAAAGATTCCACATCAATTTAGTGATCATTTCTGAGTGTATGAATTCATAATTTTAAATGTTAAATGTTGTTTTAAACAGGTTGTTTACTGATTTTTAAAGATCACTTGACAAAGCCAACAAATAAGGGGTTACATTGTAGAATCACAAATATGTGAACCCATGAGATGAATTTTAAAAGCCCAACTGTCTAATGTTATGCAAATGAGCCCTTGTGGCTTGGGAGAGAACAACCTAGCAAATTCACCACACCCACATTTATACTTAAGCCTTGAACTACAACTACAGCATAAAATACTACAGTATAAATGAATCTCATGATCATAATATTGACTAAAAGAAACTAAACACAAAAAAGAATATATTTAAAATTCAGTAACAGGCATTTCTTTTTTTTTATTAATCAATATTTTTTATTATGGTTTTGTGGGGTACAGTTAAGGGTTAAGTGTGTAATTACGTTTCATTCAGGCACCCTGCTGATAAGAGGTGTTTTGCCATCCCCAGACAGATATTTGCTACTGTTAATCCCATCCCCCTCCCCCCCAGAGTTTCACAGTACTGTCAGTCATTTTCTTATAGTATTACATTGGGTGTTCAAGGTCCATTATATGAGTGAGAACATGTGATACTCGGATCTTTGTTTCTGTGAGAGGTCACTCAGTATTATAGACTCTAGTTCCATCCAGGTTGCTGCGAAATTCATGATTTTGTTCTTTTTTATGGCTGCGTAGTATTCCATCGTGTATATGTACTACATTTTTTTAATCCAGTCCTCTTTTGATGGGCAGCATGGTTGTTTCCAGGTTCTTGCTATTGTGAACAATGCTGCGATAAACATACGTGTGCAGGTATCTTTTTTATAGAGTGATTTGAGTTCTTCAGGGTATATTCCCAGTAGGGGAATTGCGGGGTCATATGGAAGGTCTATTTTTAGAGCTTTTAGGAATCGCCACACTGCTTTCCACAGAGGTTGCACTAGTTTACACTCCCACCAACAGTGTAGAAGTGTTCCTTTTTCGCCACACCCTCTCCAGCAGCTGTTATTTTTTGAGTTGTTGATAATTGCCATTCTGACTGGAGTTAGGTGGTATCTCAGTGTGGTTTTGATTTGTATCTCCCTGATGATTAGTGAGGTTAAGCATTTCTTCATGTGTTTGTTGGCTGATCGGATGTCTTCTTTTGTGAAGTGTCTGTTCATATCTTTTGCTCATTTTATAATGGAGTTGTTTGTTTTCTTCTTTTCAGTACGTTTCAGTTCCTTGTAGATCCAGGATGTTAATCCTTTGTCAGACCTAGGCATTTCTAATCTACTGTGTTAGGAGTCAGGATAGTGGTTTTCCTCCGGAAGAAGAAAAGAGAGGGGTTTCTGGGGCACTGGCTTGTCATGAATGCAAGGGTCATTTTGCCAGCTTACTTTGTGCAAAGCCAATGATTTGTGTCTTTTTTTGTATAAGTATGTTGTACTTCTGTAAAACATTTAAAAATACCACACTTTGAGCAACTTAGAGCTAAAGATGACATGCTCTGGAAATCTGTTTTACATGACTCTGAAGGTAACTCTGGTGATGGCAAGGATGCAAATGAAGAGTGAATCTTTTTTTTTTAAATGAAATGTATGTAGGAAAGAAAAGCTACCCTTTTAAATGGATCTATTCTATTAGAATATGTGATTCAGAAAAATTATGTAATTTAATTCTTAGACTACAAATTTATAATTTTTTTTTAAGTAGAAGTCTCACTCTGTCACCCAGGCTGGAGTGCAGTGGCATGCTCACAGCCACCACAGCCTCTACCTGTTGTGCTCAGGCAATCCTTCTGCCTCAACCTTCCAAGTAGCTGGAACTATAGGCAGGTGTGTGCTGCCACACCTGGCTAATTTTTTGATTTATTGTAGAGACAGGTCTCGCCAAATTCTCCAGGTTGGTCTCCAGTTCCTGGGCTCAGGGAATCTTCTCACCTCCACCTCCCAAAGTACTGAGATTACAGTCACGAGCCACCATGCCCGGTTCAAAATTAGAATTTTAAAGTAGGCATTTGACAATTTTATCTTAATCCTTCAATTATATGTCCAAGTTGGCCAAACAGTGTTTTTTGGGGTTTTCTCATTGGGAAATTGTAATGTGGCCTTACCTGTTAGGATTTTTTTATTCTGAGAAGCAGTTTGAGCTCATCTCCTGCCTGTTTTAATTCTAGGTGCAATGCTTTAAGAGGGAGACTTACATATGAAGCCAGCCCAGAAAAGGGTGATGAGAGAACTGAGGAATTCTGAGAGTGTTTGCATGAGGAAGGGCTGAGGGTCACTGGGTTAGGTAAGAGAACACTTGGTGTAAAAGATGTATATGAATACGAGAAGGGCCGACATGTGCAAAGAGGGTGATGTGATAAAAGTGGCTCCAAGGAAGAGATATAAGAGGCTTGAGTAGAGGACACACTTGAAGCCAGTATTAGGAAAAAAATCATGACAATTGGAAGGGATATGGGATGTCTTCAAATTAATCATTTAGGTTCAAGAATCCCTTATGTTAACTCCTTAGAAGATTCCAGAAGAAATTGGATAATTATTTGTTAGAAATGTAGGTAGAAGGGATTTCTTCAATGAATTAGCTCCTTTTGAGATTCCTCTCAACCTCAAGACCTCATGACTTTCTGGTACCTATCTTAGCTATCTCGTTAGCTCTGTGTCAGCAAAATTTGGAAAGTGAAGAGTTAATCTGTGAAGGGATTCCCACCCTAGAGTCAAGCCACTTTGGCACCAATCTTGGGCCAGGATAATTGGGTTTGATTCTTTACAGGGATCAAACAAAGCAAAATAACTGTTATTTTTTCTAGGTCAAACTTCTGACCCATTAATATGCTTTGTTTGGCTTACAGAATTTAAAAAAATGAATTTGCTGCCATCATTTAAAAAATGAGTCGTTTTTTACAGAAAACTTCAGGTTTCCAAGTTGTTCTTGAAAAGCCAGTGGTCTGGCAATGCTAGACCCCGTTTTCAGAGTCAGTGCTGGGATCCATGTGGCCATTGCTTCCTGTAGAGAGTCATGACATTCCTGCGTTCACCTAGCCTCCACCCAGTTGTTTCATTCTTTCATTCACACTATCTTTCCGGCCCCTGAATCTTTTGAGTTGGCAATCCCTGTTCTAAGAAGACAGCTTTTTTTCCCTCATACACAATTTCAGTTGCCTTTATAAATCAATTAAGTTAGTTTACAGAGATCAGTCCATACCAATGAAAAACAAAGTCTAGTGCTTGTCAGTCAACTTTCTATTTTAAGTAAAAATTACTTTACCAAGAATTGGTAGAATATTTGCTAGCTTGCTTTTCAATGTGAATTTAGAATTTTATTTTTCTTACTAATTTAATATCTTTGTTTCTCAGTTTTCTCATCTGTAAAATAGTTACTGCAGTAATGGACAAATACTTCATGGAACAATTTTTGTGAATCAAATGAAGTCATGCTAGGAAGCACTTACATCAGTGCCTGGCAGATAGAATTTTCTCTGTAAATATTTATTATGAAGGGGGAGTATAATGAAAAAATAAAGTAAAACTCAAATTGCATAAAGTTTATTAATAAGAACATATTGAGTCAGAAACCTCAAAATATATGCTGTGGCATTGAATGACAAACGTATTCAAAATTTAGCTACTATTGTCTTTGGTGGGTTTGATAAAGTTCACATCATTGTCATGTCCACTTTCTAGTTCTTTTGCATTGACCCAGGAATTACCATAGTCCTGGAGGGAGCTTCCTTAGGTTTGGGGTGATCACTTCATGAGGTTGATGTTCTCTAAAAAACAGCAGTAATTTTCTTGCCTTATTATGTAGGATGTCTCTTGAGAAAGTTGTTTTCAAAAAAATAAACAAAACTAAAACTCTCAAAATGTACAACCAAACAAAATAGTTAATTCTTTTTGTAATAAACAGAATAGTAAAGGTCTCTTAGATATTGCTTGGAATTACCCAAACTCAGGGTTAAGGTCATAGTCCTCCAAGACTGTCAAATCTACCTAAGACTTCTGATACCACTTACAAGTTTGGGAGTCTCCAAGGCCATCCTCACATGAGACCAGCTAACTATAAATTTGGGGGTCCTTGTGAACTTTCTCAGGAATGATAATTTTCTAGAATGACTCACAGAATTAAATAAAGCACTATACTTTCAGTTACAGTTTCATTATAGCAAAATAATACAAATCAGAACCAGTCAAAGGAAGAGACACAGGGGGCAGAATTTGGGACTAGGAGGGTTCCAAAGCTTCTGAGACCTCAGGGATGTGATACCCTACTGTTGTTGATGTGTGACGATATTCATAGAGCATTTCCAATCAAAGAAGACCACCATGTTTGTCCATTTGTGCTGCTTTAATAAAATACTATAGACTGGGTAATGTATAAAGAATAGAAATTTTAATTCTCACAGTTCTGGAGGCTAGGAAGTCCAATATTAAGACACCAGTAAGTTCGTTTCTGGTGAGGGCCCATTCCTCATAGATGGCATTGTCTAGGTATTCTCACATGGCAGAAGAACAGAAGAGAGCACACTCACTCCTTCAAACCCTTTTATAAGAACTCTAATCGCATCAACGAGGACTCTGCCTTTATGCCATCATCACCTCCTAAAGGTCTTATCTCTTAATACTCCCACCTTGGCAATTAAGTTACAACATGCTCAATTTTGGAGACATTCAGGTTATAGCAGTCACCAAACTTCAGTGTCCAGACTTTTTATTGGGGTTTTGTTTGATAGGCATGACTGATGGAATCATTGACAAGCTGATACCATGTGACTCAAAGCCCCAACTCTCTAATTTTATTGGTCTTTCTGCAATAGCCAGTGCTTATCCTGAGTCATTTTTAGCATAAAACACCCAGGGACACCATGAATCATCTCCTTCACATTAGAGGACTCCATCAGGCATAACAAAGACACTGCTATTACTCAGGAAATTCCAAGGACTTAGAGATTCAAAAACCAGACCGTTGCTCTTTGGGTTTAGTTTTTCACTACAGATGCCTACCTGGAGCAGGCAGCCTTTGAAATGATCCCCACTGATCCTCACATCCTGGTGGTCCCACCTTGTGTAATCCTCTCCCTTTTATCCTAGCTGGACTTACGATTCATTTATAGTAAATAGTATACTAAAATATGATGGGATATTACTTCTGTGATTAGGTTACAGAAAGATTCTGGCTTTCTTTCCTATTGTTTACCCTGTTCCTCTCTTCTTGCGCTGATGAAGCCAGTTGCCATGCTGTGAGCTACTGTACAGAGATGCACATGTGAAAGGAAGTAAAAGAGGCTTCTGGCCAGCAGTAGAAGAAATTGAAGCCCTCAGTCCCACAGGCTGTGTGGAACTGAATTCTGCCAACAATTATGTATGTGAGGCTGAGATATATCCATATTCAGTAGAGCCTCGAGATGAGACCTCACACCCTGCTGCCACCTTGACTTCACTCATATGAGAGACCCCGGACTGAAGATACCCGGCTAAGCCATGGCTGGAGTTTTGACCCAAAGAAACTATGGTATAGTAAATGTTTGCTGCTTCAAGTCACTGAGTTTGGGGCTAGTTTTTTACATAGTAACAGATAAAATAACACATTATCTTACCCTTTGCTCACACTTTTCTCTTAGAAATCTGCTGGCTCATGTACTGCAGAAATATCTTTCAGATCAAGGGCTGCAAGATGGGTTTTGAATGTAATATTTAAATTTAGATATGTCTTTTATGGCTGTTTATATGAGCTTTGCTGCATAAAATGTTGGTACTATTTTTCTCTTCTTTGAAACATTCCTGTTTACCTTTTACTATTTTCTTTGGAACCAGTTAACATAAGATTAATATAGTTTGTAGGTTTTGAATTACTTAATTCTTTTTAAACAAAGCACAAAACATTTATCTATTGTTATTTAAAGGTAAACTAGGAGAAGGTACTAGAAGCTCTGTTTAGGTTTATCTTCATTACACATTAGTTCTATTTCCCCCCCAATTGAGTATATATCAAATTAGTGGGTGATTGAGATGTAAAACTGCTACTTGTCAAGAATCCTTTTAAAAATACGAATACTCAAACACTAAAGTTATGTTTTTGTTGGAAGTTATTACTTTGGAATTTGAATTTTCTTGGAGCTGAGCCAACAGTAGTTGTAAAGCGACACCTGTAAATTTGCTTTCTAGAAGATTCTTTCATTTAGTAACCTCTTGTTTCTCTGTGGATAAATTCAATTATAAATTACAATCGAATGGACTTTTTCATAGCATCTTTCACTCCCCAAGTATCTCAAGTCCTTTGTGTATTATAAAGTAATTACAGTGCTCAAAGGACAGTTGGATAATTGTGTCCATGAACACAGACTCTCCTCTATATTCAAGAAGGGCTTATTCCCAGTTGGGAACATTAAGTTGGATTTTATTGAGACTGGGGACTGCTGGCCCAGACAGCTGGGTGATCCCCTGTGCTATTTTGAAAAGTATCCTGGGATCTTTAATTTCCACCTGGATGGTCAGGGAGGTGATAGAATGACCCTCATTGGGTGTGACCTCATGTGCCACTTGGGGTCTTGAACCAGGGTACCCTTGGCCCCAGAGGTGAGATGTACAATATGGTCAATTATACAACCTCTTAATTATGTTTGTTGGATCCCAAATGTATTCTCCTGGTTGGTTTTCTCCCAGGTGGGCTCAGATTGTGGCCAAGAAGAAATGTTAAAAAGTTCTCAGAGAGCTGTTTCATAAGAATGTTTTCATTGGTTTGTACATGGTGTTGTTTTGTTGTTGTTGCTTTTTAATACAGTTGTTTGTTTCTGTGGTGCCATTCATGTAATACACACGGGACAAACACTCAAGGTCATTTGGTTCCATGTCATAATTTTTCTTTGACACTTCTAAAATGGAGTCTTTTTCTCCTTTTGTTCCTTTTCAGCTGTTGGTTTGGCACAGCTGACTGAGTGATTAAATGATTACTGCATCTTTTGCATCTTACCTTGAGAGGCTTTGGTATAAAAAGGTGCTAATTAAGCTGAAGCTGTTGGCCTTGTTGTCTATGTGGACTCCAGGAAGTGAAAGACCTTAGTCTGTGTGTGTGTGTGTGTGTGTGTGTGTGTGTGTGTTTGATTTTCAACTTTTTGAGGAATTTTTACTAGTGAAAATTGTTTTAGAGCTTATAAACACAACAAATTTTCAAACTGCTTATGGAGTTGACTCAGAGCTACTCAAATTAGCTTGAGAGTTCAACTAAATGCCATTCAGTTTGTGGTGATTGCAACTGGGATTTGAATATTTTCTATATTTAAGGAAAAATAGGTACATTCTCAGAATAGTTGTTATTTTCCTGCCTCACCTCACCCTATAGATATTAGGAACGGGGACAAACAAATTTAGGAATACTATAAAGTACTCCTATAAAGTACATTTCTCCTAAAATGTGAGGTACATTCACACCCGTGCCTGGATTGGCTGGCTAATCCCCTGGGCTGTGATAACCACAGCATTCTCCTGGGAATTGGTTCCCAGGCACTGACTGCATTTCTTCTGAAGCTAAAGTACTTAGCTTTGCTTTCATGCTTTTTAATATAATTTGAAGGCTTCAGCAGATTTCTAAAGTACACCACTTGATATCTTTCACAGCTCAAGGTAAATTCTGCACCATAAGCTTATAGAATTTTTAAATTTTACCTGGGGTGAGAACATCCCTTTTTCTAGTGCTTTATTTTTTTTTCTGAGATAACTTTCATTTGTTTACACAAATTCTACATTTTTTTTTTTTTTTTTTTTTTTGCTGTGGTTAAAAAAAAAATCACCCAAGCTGTCTATATGGGTGTGAAACTTTTGGCTGTGATTTCCTTAAAGTTCGTTGCAACCAAAACATTTTAATCTCTGTATCCTGGGTGCCTCACACATTACCTAGCCCAGAGTGGGCACTCAGTGCGCAGTTATTGAGTGATGCAGTAATGAATCAGTTCTGCAAGATAATTGACTGAATTATTATTACATACTTAGTTCACTCATTGACTGAATTAACCTACTCATGGGCTGTTTTGGTCATTAGATACATCACTGGAGAATGTAGAATCACCTTAGCTAACAATGCTTGTTGGAGGCATTCAATTGCAAGGGGTCCAAAGAACCATGGTTGAGTTCTTCTTGGGCATAGGGCATTTCCAACCTGCAAACTTATAAACACTTTTTTTTTTTTGGTAACTGATGTGAATGTTTCAGCTCTGAAAGACATCTAGGAACTCTCCTTCTGTAGTGAATGAACCAAATGTTTTGGAGAAATCTGAGAGGAGGTTTGGTTTTTTATCTTCCACCTCTAGCAGGAGGATGATTGCAGTCTCATGTGAATGTGGTCTTTGTATGAAATGAACGAAGGACAGAAGCATCAACCAACCTGTTCTTTCCTAGGGACAGGGAGGGAGGGAGGGAGCTCGGGGCCTAGGAGAGGATCAGTCTCTCTAATGAAAGACAGCTGAAATAATAAAGACATGTCACCCATGGCACATTTTTTAGAAACCAAAAGCATCCTTGTGAAAGTTAAAGGGAAAAGAAAAATGTGTTTTTTGAGGGAGGGAGATACGGGGGACAGGAGGTGGTGACATAAAGAGTGGTTTAATGTGTCTAGTTGTAGCCCCTAAGGCTTTTACCTGACCCTGTCATTGTCCCAACACCTTCTCTGGGGCTGACAGTCTTGGTAATTGATGGGTTGGTGGAGGCTCTTTTCTGCAAATACATTAAAGCAGGAGGGAATACTCCAGCCTCTGTCTCTCCACGCCTGGCACCAGGGACCTAGAGGCGAACTGATACAGGGCCTGGCGGTGTTGCAGGGGAGACGGGATCGATTCTGTCAACTAGACTGCCCAGTGACTGTCAGGCGCGGGACCTTTCACCTGCTCCTTGGAGTCATTAGAACTCCCAGATCTCTTTGCAGGCCTTTTCTATTAGACACACACTCCCACGTTTTGATTTTTTGCTCCCAAAGTCATTTTTTTTTATAATTACCTGCATTGAACCACGCTTACCATCTGTGGGCTGAGAGTGGGCAAATGATTTATTAGTCTTGGTTTCTAACTGTGCTGAGCAGGGTAGGATTGATCTGACTGGTGACACAGTGGACGGGGTCAATGTCAGGATGAAGCTTCTTGTGGAGCTGATGTGCACGTGAGGACCCAGGGTTTGGTGTTCAGTCGGCAGACTCTGACATTGCAGAAGTGGAGTCTCAAGCCAGGGTGGGAATGTCAGGCAGAAAAGGCAACAAGGGAGCAGTTCGAGATGTTTCTCTTTAAGTAGAAAGTAAAACTGTGTGTGAGAGATGCGGGGGTTATGGTGAAACTCCCATTGTCATTCCTAAGGCTCTGGGCTTATTTTGTGCACACTGCCTGCCTCATGTTCAAGGGTTTGACTATGCAGTGGCCAGTCATGTTGGGGGACCCTGACCTTGGCTTGAAATTTGGGTGTATCTTGATGCACAACCCGATCAAGATATCCATCCATATAACCATTGACAGTGGTTGACATGTTGTCAAGGCTACTTTATTTTTAAAGATCAATTATCAAATTGTAGCTGAGCCCACTGGATGTGTTTTGAGAGACTCACTGTCATCTCCTGTAAGTTGTTGAATAAAATACCAGTCACAGTGCTGAGCACATGGGCAGCGCTCTGTAGTCATGCTCCCCTTCTTTTTTCTCTTACTTCTTTCTGCTCAGAACACTAAGACTGAGACTGATAACAAATGCCTGGGATATGGAGAAAATAATGTGGACAGAAAAGCAGGGTGACTTCTGTGAACTCCCTTCACGGACTCCCTTTTCCTTTCCCATTTTGCCTTCATGGCCTCCCTTTCTCCTAAAAAATATAAAAAATTGTATTTTGAGATATGTTGCTATAAGGATGAAACTGTTAATATTGCCTATGAGACTTTTTTCTTCTGCCTAAAAGTTTGGGTTTTTTTCCTCCTGGTTTTAAAATAAATGAAAATATTTTTGTAGGTTCTTAGAAATACCGGGCTTGATGTCTGCTGAGCCTGATGGATACATTCAGCCTGGAGAAGAGATGTCAGTGACATTTCATGTCAAGTTGAAAATGTAAAAAGACCATAATCTTTTCCCATTGATATTTTAATAAGGCACATGAAATGTGTTTTATCTTTATCTCTTTTTTTGGTTTGTTGAGGGGGTTTCGCTTCTGTTACCCAGGCTTGAGTGCATGATCATAGCTCACTGCAGGCTTGAATTTCTGAGCTCAAGTGATCCTCCCACTTCAGCCTCCCAAGTTGCTGGTATTACTCACAGGTGTACACCACATTGCCTGGCTAATTTTTACTATTGTTTTTTTTTAAAGTATAGGGATCTCATATTGCCCAAGGTGGTCTCGAACTCCTGCCTCAAACTTCTAAGTCTCTAGGCTTACAGGCATGAGCCACCATGACCAGCTTTTATTTTTTTTAATTAATACATTTTGTAGTCTGTTAATTATAAATACTGAGTATTGTTAAAAGATAAACTGAGGCACAATAAAATTTTAAATAGATTATTTAAACAAACAGCAGTTCATGAATCAGGCAGCTCCAAACCAGAAGTGGTTCAGACACTGGGTTGAAGAAGTTGAAGGAACAGGCTTTTGTAGAGTGAAAAGGGAAAGAATAGATAGAAAATATTTGATGAGTTGCAGTGATGAGTTGCTTTATTTTGGTCTATGTCACTGGAAAGTCTTTAGTTATATAGTTATAAGTTTGTTGTCTGCATCTGATTGTTTGTCAAACAATATACCACTGGAAAGTCCCTAGTTACATAGTTATAGGTTTGTTGTCTGCTTCTGACTGTTTGAACTTCAGTTCTGTTTTCTAATATAGGCATTTACAAGAAATAGCTCAAGCCAAATTTTGCTTATGTTGCAAATCAAATGAGACTAAGATCATTAATAAAGCCTAATTGGCTTTGCCTGCTCAGGGATTCTTCTGCCTGGTCTTCATTTTAAGAGTACTTTAGATATGTATTTTACTTTACATACTTTAGATATGTACAGTAAAGTTAGAGCCCGTCTTTACTGGCTTCAGGACAACACTCTAAAATTCAATCTTTTTGATAACTCCCTGATATGTATTTTTTTTTTCTAGGTATGACTGTCATCTAAATTTCCAAGTTTTGTATAATTAGATTATGGTAAGTTATAGTACTATTTAACTGTCACTATGCCATTTGGACAAACCAGGAAAACATGGGATGGAAGTAACTTGACAATAAATTCACTTGCCAAAAAAAAAAAAAAAAAAAAACCCAAAAAACCAGGCCTACATAAATGAGCCTCTTGTAAAGCAAATAATCTCATCGAATGTATTTCTTTTTCATTTTGGTTTTTCCACCATTGAGACACTTCAAATAGATTGCATCCCTATTCTTTCTGGCCTGGTAAATCCTGAGAGATCGTGTTGTTGCTCCAATTTTTTCTCTTCCCTGACAAGTGTTTTTCAGGAACAAGTTGGGGCAGAGGTACAGCCCAGGCTATCCAGATGGCTGAGGGAGGCTCAGTTCCTGACTCTGTCACTAACCCTGGGTGATCTTTATTAGCCACGGTTAATAAAGTTACCGTGATGCTCCATGCTTCAGTTTCCTCAACTAAAAAGAGGATATTAATGTGAGTATCCTTCAATTTGTTCCAGAAATCATATAAGACAGTGAACACACATAGAGTGGGAAACTATATGCCCCTTATTTAACTTGATACATTTTTGAATCTATTATTTATTTATTTAAAAAATTGACACACAATTACATTACCTATAATCATGGTATATGACATGATGTTTTGAAATATGTATACATTGTGGTACAGCTAAATCAAGTCTATTCACGTACTTATCATTTGTTTTTGATGAGAACACTTAAAATCTAGTTCATTAGCAGTTTTCAAGAGTACAATACATTGTTATGAACTATAGTCACTAGGCTGTGCTGTACAATAGATCTCTTAAATGTATTCTCCCTATCTAACTGAAATCTGGTGTCCTTTGACCAACATCATCACCCCAATCACCCCTTTGCCCCAACCCCTGGTAACCATCATAGTTTGACTTTTTTTAGATTCCATATATAAGTGAGATCATGTGGTATTTGTTCCTGTGGGCCTGGCTTATTTCACTAGTGAGAAAAATAATGAATGTGTTTCCAACTCCTCCTATAAGCCCAGCTGACTTTCCCCAAATCCCTAAAACTCAAAACACTTTCATTACAATCTACTAAAGCTATTTGTATGACACAAAGTATTTATTCTTTATCTCATTTTAAAACAATTAATTCATTGATGGGTATGTTTCTGTATACCATTGCTATAGAAATTATTTTCCTTCCAAATGTCATCAAACATATACTCTAATAAAAATGAACAATGGAGCCGGGCTCGGTGGCTCAGCCTGTAATCCCGCGCCTTTGGGAGGCTGAGGTGAGTGGATTGCCTGAGCCCGCGGGTTCGAGACCCGCCTGGGCAGAGAGACCTCATCTCTATAATAAATCAAAAAATCAGCCGGGCGTGGTAGCGCATGCCTGTAATTCCGGCTACTCGGAAGGCTGAGGCGGAAGGGA
>NW_007245923.1:535953-554466 GCF_000164805.1 Carlito syrichta
CTATAAGCCCAGCTGACTTTCCCCAAATCCCTAAAACTCAAAACACTTTCATTACAATCTACTAAAGCTATTTGTATGACACAAAGTATTTATTCTTTATCTCATTTTAAAACAATTAATTCATTGATGGGTATGTTTCTGTATACCATTGCTATAGAAATTATTTTCCTTCCAAATGTCATCAAACATATACTCTAATAAAAATGAACAATGAAGTCAATATTAAAAGCACATGAAAATGTCAAAAAACACACAGTGAAATAAAACAAGCAAGCAATGCAAAATAAAAACAAATTCCTTACAGATTGAAGACATACAGGATTGAAGGTGAGTGAGATTTGGGAGTGAGAGAAGAAAGATGGACGCTTGGTCACTGTTGCCACCTGGAATATACCTTGAAGGTATAATGACTTCTTTGTTTGTAGGTGGTAAAAGTGACTTGAATATTATTTTCATAATCAACAGCACTAGAAGACGTGTCCTCTACCAGTAAAAGAGTGTTGATTGCAAAATTTTCATTCTTCATGTAATCTTTAATGAACGGTGACACAAATCTCTTAGATCATCGTTGGTACAAGCTTATGATTCCAATGGCCAATGAGTGACAGTGTCACCTCTTCAACACGACTCTGAAGGGCACCAAAGTCATTGAAGTAAATGCATCAATAAGAATTTTAGCCTAACATTTTCTTCATAATTTTCTCCAAAATAGCATTAGTCTATCTCTATAGGGTTTCCATCCAGGTACATTTTCTTGCCTTCTGGAATGTACATATCCAATGGCATCTGTTTTTTAAAAAGTGGATATTTTGTTACTTTGTACTGACCACCTTCCTCCAGAGTTTTCTGCCATCCCTGGGCCACAGTCTCACTATCGGCCACAGCTGCTGTAATTCTGATCTTGAAAGTATTCATTTTTTGTTCCATATTCCATTCTTATATCTCTCGAGTCATTCAAGCCTTGATTTGAACTCACCTTTCCCACTGAATTATCTCTTTCCTTCTTCTGTGCCCTTTTCAGGTCTTCGAACGCAATCCTTACCTTCTATTATGTCAACAGGGTGCCAGCAGCATCCCACAGTGGCCGCCAAGTCCCTTACGAAGTGTTTTGCTGTGTTTTTTTTTTTTTAAATTTTAGATTTTCCTGGGCACTGCTGTGAAGTTTTCCACAACCAATCACACTTTTGTAATTTTCTTTATTTTCCTATGCATAAATCAAGCCATAGGGTACTAGATGTGGACTTATTTATGACCTCAGGTATGCCTTTATGTGTCTGTCTCTTTCACTTCCACATTTTCTTTGACTGTATGTGCTTTTCTAGGCCTCTTGATCTCACAGGATTCTTGCAGTGTTTTCTACTTTCTTTGAAGGCAGTTTGCCTAGTCATACAATGCAGTTGATCACAATAAGACACATCATATTTAAATCACATTTAAAGTAAATCAGTGAGTAAGCATGACTTGTTCCTGTGACTGCAAAACACCTTCATGTATCCTCTCGTCAGATGCAGGAGCACTGGGTAGTGAAATTTGGGTAAACCTTTGGTAAAGCTTTCTAGCAAGTATTCTACTAGTGAGACTTAGGGAAGACATCCTATACTTCCTACCTTCCAGGGAAGTTGCAAGAATGACTATAGAACCCCAGGGCTGGAGGTCATATGGGGAGGGGGCCATTTTTGGGGTGTGCAACATCAGCATAGGGCCTCTGAGATGAGAAGCCCACTCACACAGCCATGTGGGGCTTCATCTGTGAATTTCTTCTATGACCTGCCTTTTGCAAATGTTCAAAGCAGCTTAAAAGGCTACAAACAAGGTTTACCTCTGTTGCCCTCACTCCGTGCATGAGCAATAGCCCTGTGGGAACTATTAGAAAGAGCGAACTTGAGGGAGCTTTCAAGTGACACATGGAAGATATAAGAAAAGAGGTAGAGAAAGAATGATGAGAAAAAAAAAGCAATGTTCCTTCTTTAGGGGACACCGGGTGGCTTCTGCCTCATGACTCTAGGTTTTTTAATATGCAGAGTAGGAACATAGCTGAAGGTATCTGTGTGGACTTGGAGAAGAGTCCAGGGAGACAGGAAGTGGAAGAGAGTTCTCTGGGTGGACATTAGGAGGGTGGACAGAGACTCTTCTGGGAAGTAAGCTGCTCGTGAATCCAGAAAGCCCCTTAGGGAGAGCAGAGAAGCATACTACCAGCTTCTGTTGCTGAGGTCTAGGTTGATGTGAACACATGCTTGGGCAGTTAGTTTGCTAATGTCAAGTCTGAATTAGCAAGGCTCACAAGATGTGTGTGGGTTAAGAGATGTCTCTATGTTCACCACACACTGGACAAACTTGAATATTCATAAGATTTTTGATCTGAGTACTTTAGGTTGCACAGAGGTGGAATTTAGATGGCGAGGAGTTAGTGTTTCAAAGAATGCTAAGGAGATAGGGATAACTTTTGGATTTTGTGTCACTTTTTTTTCCAGCAAACTGGTAAATTCTGAACTAAAAATATGATTTTGGGTCAGGTTTATGTAGAGTATCAATGAAACACTTTACTGGACTAAAGCATCAAGGTAAACAGGTTCCTTACCCCTGACTGTATAACTTTTTTACTTCACCAGGGGGTTGTTCCTACAAATGGAATGGGAAAAGTCAAAGCTTCAGAACAGATTCTTAGTGGATGGGAGAAATGAATGTATGTGTGGAGAATATACACAAGTCAGACAGAACTTTGGTACAAAAATCAGAGATGATTGAAAGATTATTTCACATTAGGAATAATGTCTGGATTTTAAATTCTTAGTTTAAAATGACTATTGTGTTACCACTGCCTGCTGGTCAGAAAAGGTATTAGGCTAAAGTTCCCTCAGAGTAAAGGATCTTGACCGGCTTTGCACGGTTATTTTTCTCTGTCTGAGAAAATATTTTTAAAAGTATTCTTCTGTCTAGAAAGTGTTCTGTTATGTTTAAAATTAAAAATTTTAGCTTATAAAAGCATGGTCATGGAAAATTGAGAAAATAAAGGTATAAAAATTGTATTTTACATATTTACATATTTTCCTAATATGAAAATATTTTGAGAAAACAAAATTATATATAGATTCGTTTTATCCAGTTGCTAAGTTAGTTTTTTGTGTGTCCAAAATAGCAAAATATAGCAGATGTCCAACTAGATTTAACTCATTTTGAAGAATTTGGTGCATGTTTGTTTTGGAATTTTCTTTAAAGAAATGCACCTTAATAAGTACAAATAAAATTCACATCTGTCCTCATCCTCATCTCAAACTTTCCTCCATTCTTCCCCAGAAATTACCACTATCTTAAAATTGGTACGTAGCACTTTTTTTTTTTATGTTTTTGCTTTATATGTTTTAAATTGTATACAGTTGGGTGATATTTGGTTATTTTAATTTGTTTTTTTCACTGAACATTATATTTATAAGCTTTATCTATGCTAAAATAGTTAGATCTAGTGGATTCATTTTTTACATATAACTGAGTTTTAAAAATCCAGTGGGGAAGTATCAGTCTGTAACTGGAGAGTTTAATCCATTTACACTTACTGTGAATAGGGTTAGATGTATTTCTATCATATTCCCCTTGTTGTCTATTTCCTGCGTTTTGTTTTAAACATCTGTTTTCTATTAGAGACTGAGTATCTTTCAAAATTCTTTTTTCTTCTCTGCTTATTTTGAAGTTATACATACTATTTCTTTTCTAGTCTTAAATTTGTCCTTTGCCTATTTAACTTAACAAGTCTAAAGATAATAATTATTGCTTCCTTCCTTCACAGAGACAAAAGATCTCAGAATATTTTAAATTCCTTTTATGTTTCTCCCATCTTATACTTTCAAGACTTTTGATTTCTTATGGCTTTAAATTCCCCCATTAGCTGCCATGTCATCATCAACATCAATCAATCAAGCAATCAATCAATGTACTTACTTAAATGTATCCACATAACCACTTGTTAAAGTGTTTTTTGGTTTATCACTATTTTTGCATCTCACTCTTTCCTTATGAATCAAATTCTTTTTTACTGAAGGACAACTTTTGAATTTTCTTTTAGTAGGGATCTATAGAGCTAGATTATCTTTGTTTTTGGTGGGAAAAGTATTATTTCATCTGACTCCTGAATGAAAGTTTTGTTGGGCGAGTCTTTTGTGAAAAGCATATAGTTGGGTCTTGTCTTCCTTATAAAAAAAAACAATTTGATAATTTCTGCCTTTTAATTGGAGGTCTTAGTTAATTTAGATTCAATGTAATTATTGATATGGTTGCATTTTTTGCCTACTATTTTGCTATTTTTTTCCCCATTTGTCCCATTTTTCTATATTCCTTTTATCCTGCTTTCTTACTTTCTTTCGAATGGAATATTTAAGTGCTCATTTTTATATCTTTTATTGACTTTTAAATTATACTTCTTTGTTTTGTATTTTTAGTGGTTGCCTATGTTTCACAAAATATTACAATCTACCATGAACCAATCTTGAAGTATTCTTGTATAATTCTCAATCACCTTCTTTTTTGTGCTACTGTATCATACATTTTAATTCTACATATGTTATATGTCCTATAATATGTTGTTATAATTTTTATTTTAAACAGCAAATTGTCTTTTAAAGGTATCAAGAAATTGTTAAATATCAGTCTGCTTTATCCACATATTTATCAGTCCCTGTTTTTTAAATTTCTTTCTGTAGATCTCAGTTTCATCTGGTATTTCTTTTCCTTCAGTTTAAAAATCTTCCTAAATAATTTTAAGTGAGCACAATAATTATCCTGAAAGAGATAAGAAAGAATATCAGTACTATCAAGCAGAGCCAAGAAGTCATAAAAAATAACCTAGGGAACATTTGGGTATAAAAAATGCATATTATATATTTTTAAGAAAATATTTCATAGAAAATATATACTATATAGTCTATAGAAAGTTTAAGTAAGCATAAAATATGTGTAGTTGATATTAGGTATAAAAAAATACATAGTTGAAATAAAAACATGAATAATTGCCATGAATAGTTAAATTGATACAGCCACAAAATAAATTTGTAATCCAGAGATGACAGAAGTAACTCTTCTAAAATTAAAAAAAAAAAAGGAATAAAGAATTGGAAAATAAAAATTAGGAGCCACGGAGAACTGAAAGAAAAACACCAATGTATGGCTAACAAGAGTTCTAGTAAGAGATCAAAACAATATAAAACAAACATACAAAAAAGAGGAAACATATTTGAAGAATTAATTACTACATTTTAAAAATTAAAGATGAAAGACATTCATTTGACAGGGCATGAAAGTGCCAAAGTGGAGAGTTAAGGAAAATCCAATATCTATAAAAGGTATAGGAAAGTTTAAGAGCATCAAAGACAAAGCAAAAAATTAAAAAAGTTTTAGAGAAAGTAACTTTAGACAAAAGAAACAGATTGATATTAGATAGTTAAATAGGGACCCTAAATGCAAAATATGTTGGAGTAGAAACTATAAAGCATTGAAAGAAAATAACTGTGAAGCTAGAATTTTAAATCCTGCAGAATCATCAGTGAGAGGATTCCATAAAAGTGTGTTCTGGTCTTCCAGGGCCCAGAAATTTGCCTTAAAAATCCCCCTGTAAATATCCAGGAGAAAGTAATTTGTAAGAAGAGAAAAACATCCAAGAAGATGCTACAAAGTGTATAGGATATGAAGGTAGTCAAATCACCTCATCAAGTTTATTATTTTAAAAAGCAATTCCCCCCCCCACATAAAAACATAAAAAAGAAAATGTATACAGTCATGCAGACTAAAACCCTAGATGATGTGAACATCACAAGGGACACGTGTCTGTGTACATGAGAAGAAAATGAAAGTGTGAGGAAATACATGGGTTGTTTAAGGGAAGTCACAAAACAGGGTTATAATAAATTAATAAGGAAAAATAAGCATAAATAGATAAGAATAAAATGTGTGACATTTAAGATAAATGACAAAAATCTAGCCTTTTTCATGAAAATCAGGAAAGGAGAAAAAATATATAAAAGTACATTAGATGAAAAATGCAGCATAATTGAAAGAAATATTTCTCAATATAATGATAAATACAAGATATGCAACCTAACTAACCAAAAAACCAATTTGCTCATATTAGATTAAGGGAACAAACAACCTAAGATTATATTGTCTTCAGTAGACACACTTACAAGAGTCAAAATAATTAAATAAAAGATGAGGAAAAGATTTGGCAGCAAGTATCTACCAAAGAAAGCTGGAGTAGCAAACTTACTCTCTCTTGTTCCTTCATGTTTGCCTTGAATTCGATCCATCTATCATCTATCTATCTATCTAAATATCTATCTATCATCCATCCATTCTCCCGTCTATCTAAAAGAACAATATAATCTCAAGCTACATAAAGACACAGAATGGTAATAGTGTGGGGAAAATAAATGAATCAACAATTTTAACATTTTTAAAAAAAGAATCTGATAGATTACAGAGATGAATAGGCACAAAGATATAGAAGGTTTTAATAATATAATTAATCAATAGTATGTACTACAGTTTATTAAATTTTCATCAATCTGATAGTTTAAAAATTCTATTTTATTTATTTTAATTTGGGTTTAAAATTACTACTGATGTTGGGCATTTTTCATAAATTTACTGAACATTTGTGCTCATTTTGGAGTATGAGTTAATTCCTCACGTTTGTTGGAAGTGTTTGCTGTTTTTATTGAGTGGTAAAAACAGTTTGTATATTAAAATTTATTTGTTATATATGTTAAAATAGTGTCTTCAGATTTATAATTTGGCTTTTAATTTTGCTTATGCTTTTTAAGGGCCTATTTTGGATTTTAATGTTTCTGTATTCTAGAAATCTTCTTTTGAAAAATTTTATGTTTTTGGAAAGGATCAAGAATATAAAAAAGGATAATTACAGGATCAAAATGGAAATGTGATAAAAACGGAAAGGTAAAAGGAGACACGATCCTAAGAATAAGAAGATATAAAGGTCTAAGAGCAGCAGATAATTGACTTAAAGCAATAAATAGGATTAATTTCCTGTTGCCATCTCAAATATGAAGTCTATCTAAAAGAACAATTCTGGACATCAAATTATAAACTTATGAACAAGATATATTAAAAAAAAAATCTATCCTTTGCTCTGATTGTGTGATCATGTGATTGTGAACTGCTCAGAGACATACACAGTGGGCATCTGTTAGAAAAATCTCACTTCCTGGAACTGGAAGACAGAATTGAATAAAATATCAGAGATATTCTCATACATTTGAACTATACACATGCTCCTTTTTCTTGACTATCTGCGCTGTTGGATCAGGATGGAAGGTCAGATTTACTCCTTTTGTAAAACAGATAGATGAAGAGACAAAGTCAAAGTTGTATGTGATATTTAGAGATGTTCTTTATTTTTTACGGCCTCATTTTGGAGTGGGCATCTACTGGGATGAGTTGAGGTACTCTGAGCAGAATGTTTTAGACTCATCATAACTCCTTAGTTGCTTCTGCCAGAAGAATATCCTTTGACACTCTTGTAACAGACACACTGAGGTTATGGGATCACAGTAGGTTAGCCTGGAAAGCGCTTTAGAAATGGAATCATCCAGCCCTGTAACTCCCCAGATGAGGAAACCAGGGTTTAGAGTAGTAGATGACTGGTAATGAAATACTCCCCAACTTGTTCTTCAGAATGTAGCTAACTCAGAGTTCTGGGATCATAAAAGTGCTTTTGTGAACTGAAAGACAACCCACACATACTCCTAAAACGTAATGGCATCTTTCATCAGAATCATGGGCGATACCTTGAGATCTGGGGAGAGCATTGAGCTGGGAGTTGGGAGATTGGTTCTAGTATCCTGTGAAGAGCTGACCCGTCTCCTCCTGACTCTAACGTCCTCCATGTCTCAGTTCCCACCCGAGGTGACACATATCATTTTCAGTACACAGTCTAAAGTCCCACTACTTTATCCAGGGGCCTTTGCTACAGACAAAGTGGAGAAAGCCAGCTATGTACCCCTACCCAATCCCATAGGATTCCTGGCTTCTAATGAGCCTGTTTTCAGCTATCCTACACCAAAACCTTCGATCAGGGCACATCTGATACCTGAAGCCTTCCTTTTTTTTCACACTATAAACCTTTCCCACTCCTCTGCCTGCCTTTGAGTCCTTGTCACATGCAAGTTACAGTGGCTGACTTCCTTACTGAAGCAAGTTCTGAATAAATAGCCTTTGCATGTTCTTATTTGGTCAGTCTTTGCTTATGTCCAGGCAAGTAATGCCAAGGATGATATTAGAATGCTGGATAGACCCATCTTCTCTCTACCTTCCTTGAGGCTACTAGGGTTCTAATAAGTAGGTCAAAAGCCAGAGACCCTGGGAGTGCAAAAACTCCTCCCGTCCGTCCTCAGGACCCACCCATTCTTGGCCTTCAAATCTTGTTTGGTGCTACCTCCCCTGTGGCTGATCAATATTATTCATAATGATAGAAAAAAGAGAGTGTTCATGAAATATAAAATCCATGCAACTTCAGCCTGTGTCTTGCTGCTCGTGGTGTATTAGATGTATGTTTTCAGTCCATTTTGTCACCTGTGAGCTGGACAATTGTAGCTTTGGGTTAGGTCATTGGAGTTGGGTCAAGATTCTCTTTGAGGACAATTGAGTATGAAACCCAGTCCAGTTTGCTCAGACCCAGGCAATCTTTCTTCAACTAGCTTTTGCAGGTGATAAATAATTTAGTATTTTAGAGCACGAGAATGTGGAAATTAAAAAAAAATCATTAAAAAGGGAACATTCATTTATACAGCAGTAATTGAACTATTACTATTTGCCAGGTTCATCAAATTAGATTTTCATCATTTCGGTGAAAGTATAAGTTTCTATAGATCCTGTTGGGTCTTTGTTACCATTTGCTATTTCCTTCCTCTTTTTCACAATTTAAAATTCATTGATCAACAGAATGTTGGATGATAAAAAGGCATAGACTATTATTTTTGGTATGAGTTTCTCTGACCATCTGCGTCCTCAATTTCAGGGACATTTATTATAAAAGTGTAGTTCACCAGTCCTCACTTAGACCTATGGAATCAGACAATTGTGGAGATGGAATCTGTTTTTTCTTTTTTCTTTTTTTTGCAGGCTCCTCAGTTGAGTTTATGACATCAAAGTCGGACAGCGTCTATGTGTCTATGCCACATGGTTTCTGTGTTATTGGATGGAGAAGCATTTTACTATGGGTGAAGAAACTCAGAAAAGGAGGTGAAGTGGCCTGCTAAAGGTCACAGAATCAGTTAATGGGTGGCTGTAACATACAAAATCCAAGGAGTAGTATGATAAAGTGATTTGAATCTGTAAGTTTCTAGGAGACTTCGGGTCAAGTGGTTAGTATTTGCAACTCATAAAAAGAAATCACTTAATAAAACACGATAATGTTCTCAGTCAAAAAGCTTATTGAATGGGGGTAGGAAACCTGATACTATTTCTGAAACTTTCCATTCTCTGGGTGTGGCTACTGGGCAGCCAGGCACTGGAGTCTTAGAGACCTGAACTCCAACACAGCCCCTTACTCAGAGGGGCTGACTTTACCAAGTCAGAGACTTGGGACCTCCAGTTGCCCAGTTTGTAAAGTGGTAGTAATAATGCCCCTTCCCATCCCAGGAAGAGTCAAGGTGGTTGTAGCATCTTTTGAACAGAGGCTTCACCAACATCATTTCCATCTGTGGTCTGGGGAGCTCTGTGGAGGTTGAAGCCACAGCTAACCTCCTTCCTTTTTTGGAAATAACCCAATCAGGAAGACTTTTCATCAGAATGATGCCCAATCTTCCTTTCCCCACATCTCCCTTTTCTGTTTATGTCATTTGACTTTATTTTGTCTTATTACAATCACTTTGCAGGACAATGATCTTCTCTGGGAGAGCAGAGAGAGAGCTGGAAGGAGACACTTTGGGTGGGCTACCTTCTGAGTTGAAGCTTTGCCACCTTCCAAAGCAGCAAGCAGCGGCAGCACTGTCACAGCACCCTGTAAGAGTAGCCCCTCGTGGTTCAGAGTCCAGGTTCCAGGCTAGACGGGTCGTTGGAGACCCCTCTTTTCCCACACTGCCATTCCAATGAACACAATCAATGGCCAAATCCAAACCTTTCCTGAAATGGAAAGTAAAGGTAAGACGAACACTGCATTTATGTAAAATCTGCACCGTGTTTAACAAGATACATTTTTATAAAGGATAGTATACCCAGAGATAAATAATTCTTAGTGAAGCAACAGACTGTGAGGGTCCTTCTTGTCTGCTTTCCTTACTTTGGGTTCCAAGCTGCATCTACCCAAATGAGGCAGATCTATCTGCCCATCCTCAATGCTCCAATGCATTTGGTGCCCACATACCACAGATCACAGATACAGTGCAACTAGCTCCTGAAGAAAGCATGTGGTTCCCCCTCTCTATGATTTTGCTGACATCCCTCTCAAGGGATCACCTGATCCTGGTTTTGTGGATTATTTCCCATGTGTTTCATGCTGCTCTGGATAGAATAGGCTCTCATGGCTGGGTTGTTTCTTGTTTAAGTCTATGATTGAACTTGCTCAAAGTCCCATGTCTGAAGTTGTTTTTTTTTTTTTTTTTGGGAGGGGGCATACACGGAGACATTACTTCCTTTCAAAGTTCTCTGAGAATCGCTGGCCACTAATTTCTTATTAATAAACTGTTTGATGCAGCAGCTCCATGCTGGATACTGGGGTCAGTGTTTTGACCCCTGGAATTCTCGGCTGCACTATGGTGAAGGAAGGATGAACACAAAGCAGAAGAGGACCGCCACGATTTCTTTGCTCATTCAACTGCAGTAGAAAAAGTTAGAAAATACAGATGAGTTCGAGACCAGCCTCGGCAACAGAGTGAGATCAATGTCTCTGCAAAAAAAAAAAAAAAAAAAAAAAAAAAATTAGCCGGATTTGTTGGTGTACACCTGGCCCCAGCTACTTGTGAGACTGAGGCAGATGGATCGCCTGAACTCAGGAGGTTGAGACTGTGGTGAGCTGTGATTGTGCCACTGCACTCTAGCCTGGATGATAGAGAGAGACCCCCAACTCAATAAGGAAGGGGAAAAAAAAAAGAAAATACAGATGGGCTGAAAAGAGAGAGGGATCACTTTCGATTTAACTGCAGAAACAGAAACATCAAAGCTTTGTTCTACATTACAGTGGACCCTGCTGAACCTGATGTCTGTTTTCTCCACATAATGTAACATCTTGAGCATATTTTCAGGTCATTCTCTTACTTTAAAAAATACACTAGTATGTCATCGTATGAAAGTTCTGTATATATCTGAGTGCTGTTGAGCAGCATAGGTTGTTTCTGAATTTTTGGTATTAAAACAACATTGGTGAGCATCCTGTGGCTGTCTGTTTGCAGCATCCCTGATCACAGGATGGCTGTTTTCCATGCCTTTTTGGTTGTATTAGGTCTGAGCTGAAAACAGATTTCCATACTTGGCAGAAGAAACGATATCATAACATTCCCTGGTCACCAGGAAGCACCTTCCTGATTGCCTCAGCCCAAAGGTGACCTGCTTAAACCTTTCCAGCTCACCTTCAAGGGGTGCACCTTCTCATTCTCAGTGATTTCTTGCCACACACCAGGAGGAGTTGGAAGGGCATCACCATTGTTTTTGTGGAGATGGGAGTAGACTCACACTAAACAAGGTATGCTTGGTGGTCTTCATTCAAGCAAAGGTGAAACTTGGCATAGGACTTGTCTCTTCCTTCGAACTGATCCGCTTTCTAATCTGTGACTCAAGTTCAAGGATGACACTGCTCTGCATTCCCATTGCCATCTTCCCATCCCCCAGAGTGCTAGGAGAGGGGGTCGTCCATTCTCTCACATCTATTATCCTTTTGTTGCAACCACTCAGTGCCACAGGCACATTGGTGACTCAAATAGAAGCCAAGTGACCTTCAATCCTGCAAATGGATTTCAGGATAGGATGTATTGCCAGTGGTATCGTGGGTGATGGGTCTTCAGTAGTGTCTTTTGGGTTTCCTGGGTGAAAAGTAGGCTCTTGGGGAGATAGGAGTCTTCTCTGTGCATTTGGATATGGCTTTTTCTTCTTTACTTCATTGTAAATGTTTCTTCCCATTTCCAAATCATACCCAATTTATCATACACCCTGGCACAGGGAGGCCATTTCAGCATTGGACACATCTCCTCACATGGCATCAGTGGACACTTGTCTCCTGCAGTTTGAGTTTTAAAACTTTTAAGTCAGAGATATAATTCCATGCAGGTTACAATCTCAGCAATGGTTTGGCTCCAAGCTCACGCATTACCAGAGGACTCGGCTGGTCACTTCAGGGTCCATTAAGAAGGGCGTCCCTATGGCTGTTTAAGTTCACTCATCAGAGTCCACCTGTGTTCTGTGTTTATCACCCTCATCTTAAGGGTGTGTGTTACCAAGAAGCTTTACCATATTTTGATCCAGTAATTCAATTTCTAGGAATCTATTATGAAGAAATTAATCACAAACCACCAAACAAGTATTTTCAAGTATTTGCATTGTGGCCTTGTGTTACTGTGACAAATAGGAAGAGGAAGAAAAACTAAAGGAAACTGCTGAAATGTACAACTAAAGATGATTGGATAAGAAAATCTTGGTAAACCAGAGCAGCCATCAATAACGGTAAAGAAAGGTTACTTGGGCACTTTGGGGAAATGTTCAGAATTTAACTGTCAGGGGGAAAAGCAGGAGACAAAACAAGTATAATTTGATAGAATTCCGCTATAGGTATAGAATTCATAGACACACGCCAATATGTTGGCATTAGTTGGAGCTGACTGGAGGCATTCTTATTTTTTGTGTGTTTCCTCTTCTTCCTCCTCCCCATCTCCCTCCTCCTCTTCTCCCCCTCCTTCCAATTCCTCTCCCCATCTTTGTTACTTCACCTTGTTTTTCTCACCTCAAGTGAGAAAGAGGGAGATGAAATGACTCAAAAGTTTAAAGTGACTCTATTTTCTGAGCCCATAAGTTGGATGCTGGGGAGGGGCCACATGCATGGGTGGGGGCTGGAGAACGAGTGCCACTCATGGACCCCTTGGAGCTAGCCAAGGGAAAGTAGAAGGAGAAGAGGGATCTGGATACAAGAGCAGGGGTGGGGAGGGCAGCATTGCATCCTTTAGAACTGGAGAGCCCCTCAGTGAGAATAAGGTCATTGGATCTGCCCTGGGCACCATGAAAGTGAGCAGGGCCTGGCCCAAGTGCAGTTGGTAGTTTTGGTGCCCTAATACTCTCTGCTCTTTTCTTTCTCCCTCTCTCCCAAGCTCCCTGGTATTCCCAGAGGCACCCAGTGTTTTCATGCTCTTTGCCCTTTCCCTTCAACTGGAATCTGCAACAATGCCATTGAGACCACGGAGGATTCCAAGATCAGCATTCTGTCTGATTTAGTAACTGATGGAAACCAAGGTGGAAGTGGGTGCAGTGGTTGGGGGCCACTCTGACGAGGCTTGTTAGTAAACAGGGTCACTGAAAGGAGGGAGAGGGGATTCAAGCAGAGGCCAATGAGTGTTGGCCTGGAAGGGTTCCCAGCAGGGGTGACAAATGTGAATGTGCACAGAAGTCACCTAGAGTTTCAAGTAAAGTGGACCCAGGAGAAGTGAAGCTGAGTATGTATACCCTAAGGTGCAGCCTCTCGGTGGCTCCTCTCCAGCCCTGTGGATAATAATATGGGCCAGTGCCACTACAGGGATTGATTTTCAAAAACACTCTGGAGAGTTGCATTTTTGTGCAACAACTTCCATTTGAAAAAACGCCGTTGACGAATTTAAAAACAAAACAATACTGTATCAGCCATTATGATAGCATCTCCTCATCTCTCTGAGTCTCCAGTTCCTCATGTATAAATGCAGTTGATCATGTTTTCCCTGTCTTATCCTGCCTCATGGGTGTTGGAGGATCCACTGTGAAAAGCTTTTAGAGTTTATTTTTATTTTTTCGTGTGGAGGTTCCCTGCGAAAAACAGTATCAGTCATGTTCTTGTTCCTCCCCGGACAAGATGGCCACCATGAAGTCTCCCTCAGTCGCTCTGCCAGCCGGGATTTCCTGCTCTCTGTTTCTGCTGCGCCCAGTTGCATAGGTTTCCTTGCATGGATGGCTGCCATGAGACTGTTTTTCCCACCCCTGCTGGCTTCACAGGCATGTGACCTATGCAGTCACATGGGGACCTATGCTCAGAAGAGCCCCGCACTTGGTTTAATGCTCTGCTGTTACCATCCTGAGGTTTTCAATGATTTTATCTTTAAACTTGAGTTTTGCAAGTGAAGCCCGATGGGGGAATGGAACAGGCACCTGAGCAGAGATAAAACAAGTGGTGGTACCTCTGTCCACTGCGGTTCCTTGGCTTGGGAGCACAGGATTCTGGTGCATCTATGATGGTGGGAGTTCAGAAAGTCTCAGAGTGAGAACAGGATGACTCAAAGCGATTGAGCACAAGTGTTATACCTAATGATTAAGTATGCGTCTGACGCTTTCCATTCTTACTAGAACTTGGTTCTAGTAATGATGTTTTAAGAGACATCAACAACCAAGAGACTCTATTCTAGCCTGTCTTCCGTCTGTTGCTTCCCGATATTAATCAACCACTTATGCTGATAGTGATGACACAGGAAGAAAAGGAGCTGGTTTCTCCTTTTAGTCCTTTCTGAATCATAGTAAACCATAGTCAGAGAATGCTGGTGGGAAGTATGCACATCAGGAAGTGAAATAAAAACAGTGGAGTTAGCTTGTGCAGCATTCCCAGTAAAGGCCTGAGAGGGGTCAGGGCGATTGTGCGATTGTGGTACCTCTGAATTCAATCATCTGTACTGAGAGGAAGATAAAACAACCATGATGTATTATAAGTTATGAAATAAGTTTTATAATTTTGATGATTCTGTATTTGAGATAAATGTCCTCCTTACATTGTAAGATTGCACAATGTAAAGAGGAATGGTAACACTCATGCAATAATTTAAGATCTTACATTTTCTTAATTTGGGAGGTATGAAATTGCAAATCACAGCACTACAAGTCAATAGAGAGATAGCAGAAGGAAGGAAAAGCCTTTATATTTTAGCACATTTAGAGGCATCCTCTTTCCTGATTTTTGAACAAGGGGCCTTTTTATTTTGCTGTTGGCCATGTACATTCTGTAGCTGGCCCTGACCAGCTCGACTGGTGCCCAGTAAACACCGTCTTCTGGTTACTCCATTTCAAGAGCCGTAAAAACTGACCCATAGTGCCACAAACTTGACTCTGATTACCACGAACTTGACTCTGATCCCAAATAATTTCTGCTGTGGTTCCCCTAACTTTTATTTTCAACACATTGGAAGAAAATCCCGGAATTTCAGGCTCCTTTAGGGTCAAAGCTGTGCCCATTTTCCTTAAGAAGGAATACTAAGGTATCTAATTGACTGTATGCCAGAGAGCAGCAGAAGACACACAAATCCTTAACATTAAAATTTCACACAACTTCAACACTTAATGGAAAGGGGGAAACAACGACAACAATGGCAACAATATAGAGCTTCTCCAAACTGTGTAAACCCTTTGGAACGTTCCATGACAGAAGGTTTAGAATATTCTCTAAACAATGGTGATATGAATACCGAACAAAAGATGTCTTGACTGTATCTTATTACCTTATGCATATTTCCTAAGAGCTTTTTATTTTTTTCCTCCAAAGACGTGCCACGGCCCAGACTTTGAATAGTAAAGCCAGATAAAAGATGCCAGTTTTCGATATAATTGTTTAAAAAAAAAAAAAAAAAAAAAATCCTTCCCTTTTAACACTAGAGGTCACTCTGCAACCACAAATGTGAAATCAGCACCCTGGGGCTCTGGGAGGTCAGCACAGCTAATCTGTATAAATTGCTGAACCATGAGCCAAATTTGTACCTAATTACGGGTTGCTTTGATGCAGCCCCACTCCTATTAAAAGTTTTCTTCTTTCCTGCAGAATTGTGCATGTTGCGACTTAGATATTTCAACGGAGCCCTCATATTTCTCAGCTAAGCAGTGGCATTTCAGATACTGTACCCAAGAACATACATCTTTCTTGATGTTCCAGACTTTTGATGTTTGTTTTCCAGGTGGAGAAGAACATCTGCCACTTGGGTATCAAATGGTGATAACTTGGTCTGTATTTCTTTCTTTCTTTCTTTTTTTTTTGAGTTGGAGTCTCACACTGTTGCCCAGGCTGGAGTGGCTCGCTCACGGCCACTCTAGTGTTGACCTGCTGGGCTCTGGCAATCCTTCCGCCTCAGCCTTCCAAGTAGCCGGAACTACAGGCGTGCACTACCATGCCTGGCTAATTTTTGATGTATTGTAGAGATGAGATCTCGCCAAGTTGCCTGGGCTGGACTTGAACCCGTGGGCTCAGACAATCCATTCACCTTGGCCTCCCAAAGTGCTGGTATTACAGGCTGAGCCACCGAGCCCGGCCAGTCTGTATTTCTTTATGAGACCGAGGTAGAGACAGATTTCCCACAACCCTGGATGTGGGTGTGCAAAGACCACAGGCAGAGCAAGTTGTGCAGAAACAATTGTTGAACATTTCCAGAGTTTCTCTTTCCTGTTTCTTGGAGTTACATGAGACTAGCTCTGCATCCAGCATATAGAATAGGATTATTTGCATCTATTGGGGATTCAAACCCCAAAATGTCTTATCAATCAGAAATTAAAATTTTTATGCAGAATCTCTAGAAAATTTCAGCTTCCTTAAAGGTTATCCTTTCAGAGTAACTAACATTGTTTTTTATTTGTATTCCCAAGCCTTGGGATATTTATCCATGCAGTAATTTCATATATAACAGCATGCAGAGGCTTGCACTTCATTTTATTAATGGTTTTTATTCTTTGGTGCTTTGTCTATGATGGACAGGACACATGAGGAACATTCGTGATCTACTCATTTAGGGAGAGTGGGTTTTCTGAGCTAGGCATGCATAAAAGACCTGAACACCAAACCTAAAGAGAATTACTGGGAACAGTGGAAGCTGTCACTCTGCTGCAGCTTCACGAGGCGTGGGTGAGAGTTTTCCAGCAGAGGCAGATGATACACACCAGACGTCAGGCTTTCTTCTCTGGAGGGCAGGCTTAGCTCACATGTTAGAAGGGCCTTGACATTGGCAGCCCAAGGAGGTGAGGAGGCGGCTTCCCCGCTGCTCTGCTAAGATCTCAGCACATGCAACAGATGGAGAGCTGATGTTGAAAAAGCAGAACTGCCGTGCTGTTCCTGGGTCCAGTTCCTCACATCCTGGGTGGTCATGTTTAGGAGGCCTTTAACTGTGGATTGCAGTACAGTCGTGTAATCTCCCTAACCTCCTCTGCGTCGTACCCAGGGCTGGGATGGGTTTTTGTATTTTGCTTAGATTGAGAGCACTCAAGGCGGTTGAGATCATTACTCTCTGAAAGGAGATAATGAAAATATGCTATGGTCACTTATCTGGGCACCTAACCCATCGGCCAGTCATCGATTTCCTATCTCGGTTCGCAAGGTGCTGAATGGAGCCGATCAATTTAACAGCACTGATGTGACTCCAACATTCCCATAATCTATATTTTCAATGGGCTTCCTGGGAAGGAATGCTCTCATCTCACCTGGTCACAGGGACTTCTTGATTGGAGAAAGGAAAGCAGGCCTTTCTTTTTGATGGGAGTAAGTCAGCTTTAGCCCTTGCCCCTCTGGGGGAGTCTAGGGGCTCATTGTGTTCCAGCCCTGCTGCTGATGCTTTTACTAATGTACACACTTGTATTCCCCTGCTCGAACTTAAATTAAGAGTCGCAATCAGTCTCCTGTTTTCTAGCAGCCTGCAAAACCACCATTTAGGGAGGAACTGTTTAGCAAGCAGGTTTTTACTTAATAAACAGTGATCAATCGAATTGATTAACCATGAACACATTCCCACAGAGTCTGTGGGTGGCGCTTGTTGCTGATAATTATGGTTCCTGAGGACAAGACTATTAAGTAGCGGCCTGTAGACTACTTCCCAGCTCTTTCACGTAACAGACCTGGGAGTCGGGGGTGGTGGGGGCGGTGCCAGCAACTGTTGACAGCACTTTCCGGTTTGGGACCGTACCCGAGCCAGGCTTTGCCCCCAGCAGGGCTTTTGCTCTCAACTGTGGCCATTTACCTGGCACTCACAGACATTTCTGTTAGCCTCGCATCTTTTTTTTTTTTTTTTTTAACGAATTCATGTGGCAATTAGGTCTTCTCACGCTGGCTCTGTGGCTTCACGCAAACGGTAAGTGTTTGGAGCTGCCTGCGCACCGGAGTTAGTGCTGGGTTCGGTGCGAGGCTGATCACCAGCGAGGTGCTCCCTGTTTGCTAAAACTGCAGCGAGAAACCGAGAGGAGGGCTTCCCGGCGGCCGCCGCAGACCCGCCGCTGGCGGAGGGCAGGGAGAGAGATGCGGACGGCGGCGGCGTCTGCAGGAAACGCCCGGCCGCCCTGGCTCGGACGCGGCGGCGCCTGGGGCGGGGCGGGGCGGGGCGGGGCGGGCGA
>NW_007245923.1:554660-559149 GCF_000164805.1 Carlito syrichta
CGGGAGATGCGCGCGTGTACGTTGGTGGGGATGGCTTTTAGGCCCCGGGTGCGGGCTCTGGGTGGGCGGGAGGCTGCCAGACAGCCGGGTGGCTTTTATAGGCTCCCGACCTGGGTGGGGGGTTTCCTCCGGGCCTAATGATCTCTTTCGCCCTCTGGCCGCTCACCTTCGCACTCGCCGTGGACTCCAGACGTAGGCGTCCCGGCCCTCCTCCCCGAGTCAACGGCCTGGTCCCACTGGAGAAGTTTTCCTTGGGTTGAGAAAAGGATCCGGGCGTTGATTCTGAGTTTGATTTTTTCAACAAGATCCCCAGGAATTTCCAACGTGCAACCAGGCTGGAGAGCTTCTGCTATAAACCAAGGAAAGACGGAGTCCCACGTGATAGCTGGTAACCCATATGTGTTTGACTTTGAAATATGTTTGTGGCGTATGTGTTCATTATTAATTTTACGCAAAATTTACCGATGAGTAGTTCTCATCTGGAAATGTCCGGCCCTCTGCGAAGAAGCCACCAAATGAGCGCCCGATTTCCTTGTCTCACCCCTTGGAATGCAAGGAGTGGCCGTGTGACATAGAACTAGTCAATATAATGTAAGGAAAAGCTCACTTTTGGGTGTTTCTGGAAAAGCTCTTTTATCCTTTTCTTTTTTCTAGTACAAGTAGATGTGGAAAACCACCACCTACTTTACTCTTCTTTTTGATTTGGATGTAGAAGTGATGGCTGGAACTCATGCAGCTATCTTGCCACCATGACAGTGAGGCTAAAAGAAAAGGAGAGATCCTGATTTAAACAGGATAAGCCAACTCTAGCAGCAACCAGCCTCCAGATGTTTTATTGTGGGGGAAAAATAAGCCCCTAAATATTTAAGCCACTGGTAGGTTTTATGTCACTTAAAGCAAAATAATTCATAAACAAATGTGCTTTCAAATAAAACATCATAGTGAAAAACTGACTTGGAGAGAGATGAGGAGAAAAATACAGTTTTTTGGAGTGTGAACCATGGGCCAGGTCACCTGGGCTTTCACGTGCAATTTTTTCAATACCAAAGACATGGTATCATTATTATCATTTTCAGTTGTTGAGAAAATGGAAGTTGAATAATCTTCCTTTCTTCAACCAGTTTATTGTGAAGGAGCAATTACGAAATACAAAAGTGAAATTTCCAGTGAGTTTTATCTTTCTCCAGAGCTCATGCTCCTTCTTGGGATGTTTTCCCTACTACCTTTGCTTGTCAAGAGGAGATGTGCAGCCCAGCATTGCTCGGGAGGCTGGTTAGTCCAGCGAGGCTGCTGCAGCCGGCGCGAGGTACCACAGTGCTACCTGGCAACACCGAGGAATATATGTCACGTCTAATACTCAGAACTTTGAACTGCCTCGCTACCCCCACAAAACAATGATGGTGGCCTCGAGGGGACTCAGCTGGCCAGGATGAGGGGCCAGCCTCTTACGCTAGAGAGAGATAAACAGAGAGGTACAACATCATGGAATCACGCCCAGGAGCAGTGGGCTTGAGAAGGGAGGGGAATACAACTTCTGGAACGTTCTTCCTGAAGGGAAAGTTAGATGATTCCAAGACTGAAAGCCCAGTAACATGGTCTCTGAAATGAGAAGCAACGTCGCATTTCAGGTTTGCACGAGGAGCAGGGGCTTGGGCATCCACAGGGGAGGGATGAAGAGTTGATGCCAGGGACTCACGGGAGGCTGCATATTTTAATGCCTGTATTGTGAAAAACGCATGTTATAAGAGCATGGACCTTCTTCACAGTCTGTGGGGTCAATCGTTTCCCATAAATATTTAATCTTCATATAGCGTTGTGTTAAATAACCCCCTCCACAGCCACTGCTATGTTTGACCAGGTGGACATGGACCCTGGGTGGCTCTCAGAGAACTGAGAGGGCCCAAACTAGACCTCAGCACTCCGTTCAGCCTTCCTTCCCACTGTGCCAACTGGTGTCACAGCACCCCTGCTCTGAGGTGGAGCTGCTGGCTTCTCCTCCGAGTTCTCCGTCTCATTGATTCGCACCTTCCCCGACTGGATAGATCATTAAGAGAATTGGTTTACAAGGCTCTTGCTGAGCTGCTGGCTGTGGGAGAGAAAGTAAACAGACGCTAGATAGAGCTGTAACATATGATGTTATATCCAATGCTTAATGAGGCCCGTAAAAACAGGAAAGCCAGATCAGCCGCAGATAAATGAACGTGCTTTGTGTAGAATCGAGAGTTGACTGTATTTTATTTGATTTAGTTCTAGAAATAGCAGATGTTGTGTCAATTATGGCAAAGGAGTTCTGACTAATCTCTTCATTGAATTCATCTCGTTGACTGAAATGGATTAAAAAATTATTTCATTTCCATGTTTATGAAAGTCATACAGTTTTCTGTAGAAAATGCACAGAAGAATACGATGGAGAATTGAAATGATCAGAGGGCCACTGATAATAGTTCAGAACAATAGATGCCATTTGCACGTGCTTACTAATTGCTAAGCGTTATCTAGAACCATTGCTCTATTAGAACATAGCCAAATCCTCTATGACGTAGAGACAACTAGCCACCATTTTTTTTTTTTTTGAGTTGGAATCTCACTCTGTCACCCAGACTGGAGTGCAGTGGCTGCTCCCGGCCACCGCAGCCTCGACCTGCTGGGCTCCAGCGATCCTTCCATCTCAGCCTTCCGAGTAGCTGGAACTACAGGTGCGCGCTACCACACCCGGCTAATTTTTAAAAAATTTATTGTAGAGATGAGGTCTCACTAAGTTGCCCAGGCGGGTCTCGAACCCGCGGGCTCAGGTAATCCACTCACCTCAGCCTCCCAAAGCGCGGGATTACAGGCTGAGCCACCGAGCCTGGCTGCTACCAGTTTTAATATGAGAAAACTGAGGCACAGGGAAGTTAAATAACTTTCCCAGTGTCACACACTTTGAGGTGGTGGAGTTGGGATTCTACCCTGGCAGTCTGGCTCGAAAAACCTGCATTTTTATCCACCAAGCTATATTGCCTCTGAGGAAAACCACTGTTGACATGTTGTTTTCTCTCTCTGAAAATGCATGCAAAATATCATATGCATAAATTGGAGGCCATATTCTATAGGCTGGTTTACAATCTGCTTTGTCATGTAAATTTATATGCTATTATTATAAATAAATGCTCGATGACTGACTGCATAGTCTTTTTCATATGGCAGCACACCGGAATATTTTTAAAACAAGTCTCCTAACCTCAGGCATTTATGCTGTTTCCAGATGTTGTGGCTCACTTTATAAATAATGCTGAGATGAAAGTCAGTTTTATACACACATCTCTCAGTGAATCCTTTATTATTTTATCTAGGTAAATTCCCTAGTAATATCAACTGACTTACATAACAAGTAATATATATAACATATATAACAAGTAATATCACTAAGCCAAAAAAAAAAGGCAGTTTTAATGACCTTGATACTTACACAGATTCTTACACAAGTTCAGCTTGGTGATGTGCTTTGACCATGATGGTAAAATGGATGAACTGGTTTTAAATTTGTAGCTGTGTTTACAGCTCTACCTTTAGCTATATATGTGACAAGGATGCATTGACTGGCTGAAAATTAAGTCATACGGTGGCTCTAATGAGCCCCAAGAAGCACTGGGGTGGGGATGACGTCCTCCTCTCTCTCCCTCATAAGGCTGTGTTATACTCCCTCACCTGTCAGTCTTCATCCCGGGCAGTGAGCAGGAGGAGAGTCATTCATTGACCACACGTTCACTGAGTGTCTTCCCGGGGCCAGGCACGGGAGGAGGGCCCCTGTCCCCGCCTGCATACCAGAATTAGTACAGAGCCAGATGCTGTGGGATTCCTTGAAGGACTAGTGAAGGGAACTCTCCCTCTGGTTCACCTGATACCCTTCCTCTTACTCAGCCTTTACAACTTCCTAGCTGCCTTCTCCTGGGATGGAAATGGACACTAAAGTTAGGATGACAGTATATCCTATTCTTGGGAATATCTTGAAAGGTAGAGACTGCATTATTACTCCATTTTAGAGATGAGAAAGCTGAGACATGAAGAAGTTTAATAACTTGTCCTGGGCTATGCTTCTACTAAGCAGTAGACTTAGGATTTAAACCTGCCTCTGCTTAATACCCAAGACCTTATCCTTTCTACTCCTTCTTACAGCTTTTAGGTGGGGAGCTTAGCACTTCAGGTTAAGCGTAGGGTTTAGTACTTGTCCTGATTCCTCCAGAATCTGCGTGGCCCCACTTGGGGCCATATGGCGAGCAGGGACTGGTGCTCCTGGTTGTCTTCTGGGTTCGGGCAATGGACTCTGAGAGTTTCGTGGAAACGAGGGAAACCTGTGGTGGCAGAAACTCCCAGGTGGTCCAATAATTCAAGCTTTAAAAATTCCATGTCAATGTTGTATGTCTAAATGTGGAGAGCACGGCCTGAGCCCAGATGGCGCCCGGGACCTCTGCCAAGTCCCATGATTAGGCGCATGATATACCGCCGGGCC